>NW_006159569.1:1579008-1686528 GCF_000334495.1 Tupaia belangeri chinensis
ATTAAAAAATTATAAGTAAATACATAAATTTAGAACACACACACATGCATATCTCTTTGTGGCTTTAAAATATCTTATAATTGGGCTAGATAGTAGCATGGTGATTGAGGTAGCTGAATCTCACATGGCTGACTACATGGTTCACATCCTAGACCTAGTGACTTGGAAAACATGCCAGGCATGTGTACCCAAAATTTCAAGAGGAGAATGAAGGAGAAGAGACTGTAGTATGGAAACCCCCCATGGGGGCTGCTTTCTCACTTACCCTCTCTCCCTTTCTCTCCCTTTCTGGCAAGCACACATGCCCTACAGCAAACACAGTAATTAAAAAAAAAATCTTTAAAAATCTTTTAATTTTTCAAAGGATGCTTCAATTAGAATAAAAAAAGTTAATAATAATAATAATAATAAATAAAAGATCCTAAAACTTATTTTCCAATATATTCTCTATTATTAGAAAAAGGAAAAGGGAGGATAATTAAATATTGTGTTCTTTTATTTTAAGGGATTTTTGCCTTACGGTGCCTGTGCTTACCAGAGTGAGAGAGACAGAGACAAAGACAGTGAGAAGAAAGTGCGAATTACCCTGCCAGGAGCAAAGGCCACATGGCAATCTCTTCTCCATTTTTCTCCTAAGATCTTGGGCATGAAGACACATGTGCCTGGCATGAGTTCCAAGCCACCAGGTCTAGGACTCAAACTGCAGTCCACTTTGTGGGAGTCCAATGACGTTAACTACGAAGCCATCTACTTAGCCCAAAATATCTTGTTCTTTAAATATGGTAGAGACAAATGTGTGGTGTAAGCACCAGTATACAAAATTCATCACATGCTTTACCTGTTCTAGTGTAGACATTTATTTATTTTATTTCAATATATTAGAAGGCCAGACTCTTCATGAATAATGTCAAGAAAAATATTATATTCTATTCCACCTAGGGATTTATCAATTGAAATGATATGGGATCTTAAAAGATTTTGGAGAAACATATACACTAGTAGTTTTTAAAAACGTTGTTTGGCGAGTAGTTTGGTAGATTTAATGCAATGGGATACATTTTTCAAGTGAAATCTCATACTAGAAGTGTACATGTAAAAATGACCCATGCCCAGGACCGGCAGGTGATGTGGTTGTTAAGGATACTGGACAACCATGGTTTGAGTCCAGGACCTAATGACTTGCTTTCTCACTTTCCCTCTCTGGTCAAATTTAATCAATCAATTAACTTATTAATTAAATAGAATTAAGTTAAGTAAAATAATTGTTTAATAAAATAGATCGATATCCAACGCAATGGAGTAGTGCAATTATAATGAGAGTGTGGCACCAGCTGTTCCAGTACATGATTTATTCTTGAAGCATTTATATTTTCTTTCTCATGACATTAGTGTAGAAATCATGTCTCTAGCTTGGGAATGTATTGAGGTGTAGTTAACTTTGGACTTAAACTGACCTATATTTAATTTGCAGCTCCTTTCATTTGGCACTCTCATTTTGAACCTTGAATTCTTTTCTTTCTTTTTTTTTTTTTTGGAGAGGTTTTTGCTATAGGGCACATGCACTTGCTAGAAAGACAAAGAGACGGAGAGACAGAAAGCGAGAAATCACCCCCCAGGGGGAATGGTCATGCCACAATCCCTTCTCCTCCATTCTCCTCTCAGGATCTTGGGCATGCATTCACACGCGCCTGGCGTGAATTTAAGCCACTCAGTCCTGGACTTGAATTGTGGTCTATATGGGAGTCCAGCAACATAGCCATTGCGCTAACTGCTGATCCCTTGAACCTTGAATTCTTTAGGACTCTGCTTAACTATTTAGGAGATGGCAAAAATAAGTCTAAATTAAAGGAAGAATTAAAAGTAACAATAAAGATAAAATATGTAAAATGCCTCATAGTTCAGGACCAGCAGATGGTGTAATGATTAGGGCTCTCAACCCCCATTTGGTCAACTGTGATTTGAGCCCTGGACCCAGTGGCCTGAAACACATGCTGGGTGTAGGTATGTGCATGCCCAAAGTCACAAGAGGAGAATGGAGGAGAAGGGATCATGCCATGGCCATATATCCTGCAGACTTCATAGTTCAAACAGTCAATATGATAGTAATTTTTTCCCTTTCTGATCTTACACAGGATTTTATACAGAGTAAATTTTCTTTACATTTTAAGAATCATTTATTTAATTGCATTTATTATTATTTTTAAATTTGACCAGAGAGATAGAGAGGGAAAGTGAGAAAGCAAATCACCAGGTCTGGGCCTCAAACTGCAGCCAGTCATGTGGAAGTCTAGCACTTTAGCCACCATGCCACGTGCTATTCCCAGAGTAAATAATCAATAAACAAACTGTCATAAAAACAAGAACTTATAATTCGTTTTGTATAAGTAGACACATTGAATTTTTAGGATGCCTGTGGAGGCCTTTAGAAATGGGATTTGACCAGAAAAATTGTATTTTTGTTAACTTATAAAAATCCCTACTTAAATAACCCTTTACAAAAGATTTTAGAAGGCTAACATCCTGGTGAACAATATTTAGTAGAGAATAGTGATCCCTAAGATGAATCAATAGTTGGAAGATTTTAAAATATCACTAATAAGTGTGTGATATTTTATATTTTATATATGTGTGTGTGTGTATATATATATATACCTATCCATATATATATAGGTATATACCGATGCACACACATTGATTCATGTGTGTCGGTAAGTGTAGAAATGTGAAAGAAAGAATGTGTACATACACAGCACCTGCCAGATAATTAGTACTTAGATATGCAGAAGCTCAATCATGGATTTTTTTTTCATGACAGATCTTGCAATCATTTACAATCATCTCTACCTCTTCATGTAGTAAATCTTCAAATGACTGAAAACAATTTTGAAAAATCTGTCTTCCACAATGTTTGCCGGGTAGCATATTAAATATATTTTAGATGCATTTTTCACATTTAATCTTGAGAGAAACTGGTAAAATGAAGAATCAAGTGAAGACTACAATTATTGCTCATGAACGTTTAATAATATTGTCTGCCAGTGTCTGTTCACATTCGTTCATGAGCACAAGCCTGACAGGATACGGAGACTTATTTTTTTTCTTCCATTTCAAAATTCCATTATTCAACATCTATTTCTAAGGTCTGATTAACAATGACAGCATTGTGGAGGGCATGTTTCTCTAACATGAATTGGAAAGCTCTTTGTTTCAACAACAATTATTTATGGAGAAATGCTTTCTAAGAATAAGACAGCCCAAAGGGTATGTTTGTGGGTAGAATATATAAAGATGACTTCACTCTGAATTAATGAGTTTCATTTGTATTTGTCTGTGCATTACAAATAGACCAAATTATGCCCCGATATGGAAGATCATGAGATGCAAACAGTAATAAAACTTTTGTTATATGCTCATGTAGTGCTTTAGTTTCCAACATGGAATCCCATTTGACCTTAATAAAGGCCTGTGTAGTAGTTAGGGCAGGATTTCTCATCCCCATTCAATATGCATGGAAACCGTGGTATCCTGTAGTGAAGCATTTTAGCAAAGACCCATGGAGAGTAAATTGATTAGCCAGGGTTCGAACCTGGACCATCTGATTTCTAGTCTATGTTTATTTACATTCATCTGGCTCTGCCTGGGGAACAGTGTTTTCCCATCTATTTTACTCCTACATACACACACACACACACACACACACACACATGCACGCACGCACAAAGTCTATGGAATCATGTAGCACTAAATTTTCCAAATGTATATGCCTAACCACATTGGTTAAGGAGAAAAAGCAAAGGTTTCTATATGAAACTGTCCTATATGATGTCATACCTGATCACTCAAACCTGGCACTGCTAGCTTTATTGTATACCGTCAGCCTTCAACTTAACTGAAATCACTTGCTCACTACCTAAGTAGTGTGTTTGTTTGTGAGTGTGTGTGTGTGTGTGTGTGTGTGTGTTCGGGGGGAGGAGGGTGAAGTGGTAGAAATAATATGCCTCATGTGCTCCATTTCCAGCTCAGAACTTATTTCAAGCATTGTGGTGACTCACTCCCACTACCACTGCCCAAATATAATTCCTTGATTCTCAGTTGCCATAAATGTGATAGATTGTGATAAAAATGAAATTAACTACATAAATTATAGAGTCTATATCAGGGTTTGATTCATTCTGTGAAAGTTCGAAATTAATAATACTAAATTTTTTATGCAACACATTTATAGAACTTATTTGGCCAACTTTATGCTAAATACTGTGCCAAGAAAAAATTTTTCACCTCCGTGACAAATTATATTGCCTAATTTGTTGTGTTTCTGTTTTGTTCTTTATTGTAGATATCTTGTTTTGTTTTAAGCACAATTTGCCTCATGTTGTCATTTATTTTGCAATTGATTTCTGATTCTTTTCTATATAATGTATAAATCTCTGTTATTCTATAAGAATTATAACAAGCAAATGTACATGTCCTATGGTAATAAAAATTAAAATTACCAAGTTGCATTATCTTACACCTGAGAAAATAGTAGTTTCAAAATGTCAGCTGATACCAGTGACGTTATAGACCAGTAAAATCATTCATTGCCTATAGCATTTAAACAATTACCTTCTTTTGTAAAAAATACTGTACTTTGCAGCAAAAGCTATAATGATATTTTTTAACCACCAATTAAGTTATTCTGCTCTTTTAATATATCTTAAGTATATACCTCAGCAAAAGCACAGCTATGTTTATACTATTATAAATGTATTTCTACTGTGTTTAACTATTATAGCATTATGAATAATATAAAGGAAGAAAACAGTAAAAGTAATATAAATTATTTTATAAAGTCAAGATGTAATAAGTAACATGTAGCAAAACACTGGAATACATCTCTGTCATCACAGAAAAGTGACTGTTAATTCTGATATCAACATTGGTCTGGATTGTGCTAAAGAAATCCAGAAGCAACAGAAGTTAATGAATCAAAATTAA
This sequence comes from Tupaia belangeri chinensis, assembly GCF_000334495.1. Classification (NCBI taxonomy): domain Eukaryota; kingdom Metazoa; phylum Chordata; class Mammalia; order Scandentia; family Tupaiidae; genus Tupaia; species Tupaia belangeri. The sequence continues at coordinate 1,583,986 of NW_006159569.1, forward strand.
ATTTATTCAGAACTATTGCAATAGACCCTAGTATAGCACTATATATTCCAATATTGGCTGCATTCTAAATACCGTACGAATGTGTGGGAATTTATAATCAAGGAGTAGGAGGGATCAGTAGATGGAGAATTACTAAAAAGAGACACTAAGTCTGGAAATTCTTGCTAAACCTGATTGGATTCCTGACGAAATCTGAGGAGAGTGTTCACGTATGAAGGGTGGGAACAGGGACCAGTGGTGGCTCAGTGGTAAAGTGAGATGTTCTGTGATGCTGAATGTGTAGAAAGGATCTGGATTCCCACACAGAGACCTATCTGAGAATGCCATGTACGTGTGTGCTTATGATGCAGAGCTGGCTAGATCTGGGAGTAGAGCTAGATGTCAAGACCCTCTGGGGAACAGGGGTGCTCTCTTTCTCTCTTTTCCCCACCCTTTTTCTCTTATTCATGGAAGAAATAAGTAATAAACTGTAAGAAAGGGTGTGTGTGTGGGGGAGAGTGAGGATTTTTTTTCTTTTTTGAGAGGGGAATGGCCATGCTGCAATTCCTTCTCCTCCAGTCACCTCTCAGGATTTGGGACACACACGCACACATGTCTGACATAAGTTTTAAGCCACCAGATCCGGGACTCAAACTGCAATCAGCTACTTGGGAGTCCAGCAACGTAACTATTATACCATCTGCTGGTACCAGGACAGATGAATTTTTATCAGATTAAGGTTGATCAGGTACCAAGGTGGGGGGAGAAGGGCTCTTGCTAACCTGATTTATTATGATTCTCTACAAAAACATTTTTTCGTCAAGTGTGCAGATGGATCTAGGAGAGGGTTCAAAAGTCTGACTAAATTTAGGCCTTGCAAAGACTATTTTCAGTTCCCACTCTTAATCAAGTGAAAAAAAGGAACATAAGTCTTTCTGATTTGGTCATCTATTGTTCTTTTAAGACCAGCTAAATCATCTATTGAGATTTACTTTCTAATCATTGTACTCTACGTGACATTTAATGAGAGAGAGACGTATGAATATGAACAAAAAGACAAGAACTGTACTGATTGATCTGTATGCCCAACTTTGGAGACCTTCTTAGAGCCATCAGAAATCTAGGGGCCCATTACTTCCCTTGGTTATGTCAGCCCAATGGCCATGGTGTAGTGCATCTTGTCACTCACTTTTGGAACTCTCCTGGTTATTGCAAAGATGTCAGACGGATTGCCAGAGACACAGATGCAGCAATTGTTTCCAACCACTATACAAGTGTCCCCTCTGCAGCCAAAAACATACCAAGGGAATAAGCCAGTCCAATTGACAATAATGATATTAAACCTTTTCAGTTCATGTATGACTTTAAGTTCAATGCCTATTACTTACATCCTTATAGATGGTATGCGTGAACATATGGATATTATTTTAATTATAGTTTTCTAGGTTCTTGGCATTTTCACTGCCTTTTTTTTCCTCATTTAATTTCCTGTCTTAAACTTAGATATGAATTTGGTTGAAGAATATCTGTAGTAAGCCCAGTTTAGAGTCACGTAATAATTGCTACTTGCGAGACTGATGTAAAAGTGCTAAAAAGGAAAATTTCTCCCTTCAGGCACATTTCCTAGTGTTTTTTTCCTGAAATCCTAGTGTTGCTTCTTTTGAATTTTATTAATATGCTATCATACAGTGTATAATCTTATGACTTTGCTTTTTATTGAATATTACAAAACTTAAGATTGCCTATGTTGTTTCTAGAGCTTAATCATTTTCTATTATATTAGTAACAATTATTAAATTAATCTGTGAAAGTTAGTTATTTGCTAATGATAATATTACATAAGGTAACCAAATCACAACCAAATTAACAACATGTTTCTTTCCAAATTCTAACTATTATGAGCAAAGTTGCTATGGCATTTTACAGGCTCCTAGTACAGATGTGTCAGAATTTCTCTTACATGTATATCTAGGCATTGCTATGTCATAAGTTTTGTAAGTGTTAAAATTAGTGAAGTAATATAAAATTACTTTTAAAATAAATTATACCATTTTCACTCCTCTTCACCTGTATGTTTGCCAGCACTCTGTACTGCCAGACTTACAATTAAGCCAGCTATACTTTGTGAAGTTAATTCTAACTTTCACTTTCTTGATAACCAATACCATTGAGAATCCAACCCCATGTTCCTCAGCCATTCCTTTTTCCTGTCTGTAAAATATTTATGTGTTTTGTCGTTTTTTAAATAGAAGTAACCATTTTTTTTCTTTTTTTATTATTATTTTTAAACATTCAATCACTTTACATCGTTTAGCTTGTAAAGAGAATTTACCCAATGTGAAATACACCTCAGGCCTGTCCAGTTGAGAAAACTATAACACACTATCATCAACAGGCAATAAACATTTCTGTGTCCCACAAATGTCTTGCTTCTCTATTTTTTCTCCTTCATTTCCTTCCTTGTACTCTTCCCTTTTCCCACCCTCCATCCACACTATCTCCAATGTCCGTAACTATTTTTCATGTTTTTATGTCCTCCAATTTTTTAATCTCTACCATAGAGTTGGATAATCAGTATAAATTAAGTGGAGACATACGGTATCTCTCTTTCATAGCCTGGCTTACTTCACTCAGCAATAAACCTTCCATATTTGACACTTTCTATCAAATACCAGGGTCTTATCTCCGCTCCCCCCAGAGGGTTTTATTATGGAGCACGTGAGCTCATTGGAGAGAGAGAGAGAAACAGAGAGACAGAAAGAAAAAAATTACCCTCCCCCCAAAGTGGATGGCCCTGCTGCAACCCTTTCTCGTTTATTCTCCTCTCAGGATCTGGGACATACACACACAAACGCCTGAGCCCAGGTCTCCAAATGCAGTTAACTACATGGGAGTCCAACAACATAACCATTATGCTATCTGTTGGTCCCAAAAGGAGCCGTTTTTCTTATAAATTTGTGATTTCTCTTCATCATGGACACTGATTTACTGTTATATTTGATACAATTATTTCTGTTTGTTGCCTTCTGTTTTCACTTTATGTTGTTTGATGAAAATAATTTATTGATGTCTTAATTTGATTGTAATCAAAGTTTTGAAATCTGTGGAGTGTTTTATGTAAACTACTTAGGTAACCTTTTCAGTTCATTGAGGAAATATTTCCCTATATAATTTTTCTGATATTTTTTTTGAGAGGTTTTTTGCTATAGGCTGCGAGCACTCACCAGAAAGACAGAGAGGGAGAGTAGTACAAAGTGAGAAATCATCCCCCATGGGGGATGGCCACGCCACAATCCCTTCTCCTCCATTCTCCTCTCAGGATCTCAGGCATGCATGCACATGCACCCAGCATGAGTTTAAGCCTCTGGGTCTGGGACTCGAACCACAGTTGGCTACATGGGAGTCTAGCGACATAGCCATTACGCCAACTGCTGGTCCTAATATTTTTTCTGATAGGTTAAGGATTTGGAATTCATATTTAAATTCATATTCCATTTGGTATGTATGCTATGTGTGTGTGTGTGTTGTACAACAGGTTCAGTTTAATATCAAATTATGTATAGGCTCAGTTGTGGTGGTTCATGCAGTAGAACACTGCAATAAAATACTGGAATCATGTGGAAGGCCACAGATTCAGATCCTGGTTTTATTTAAAGATTCTGTGTACCCCTATGGGTGCACCTGTGATCCTGAATTGTGATGTGGTGAGACCTTCTCAAGGGTACCGGTCTTTCTCTTCTCTCTCTCTCTCTCTCTCTCCTGAAGGAAAAAAGAAAAACTAAAAGTAGATTAAAATATGTATGAACTTTTATCCCAACATCATTTACATTGTTTATTAAATTATATCCTCTTTCTGGGCCAGCAGATGGCATAGTGGTTACATCACTGGATTCTACATGGCCAACTGCAGTTCAAGTCCCAGACCCATTGGCTTGAAACTCATGCTGGGCGAACATGAGTGTATGGCCAAGATCTCCGGAGGAGAATGGATTGCAGAGGGGCCATCCCCCCAGGGGGCTGATTTCTCACTTTTCCCTCTCACTGTCTCTGTCTGTCTCTCTCTCTCATGAGCACATAAACTCTAAGGCAAAAAATATTTTAAAAACGCTCTACAAACAAACAAAAAAGATGACATCCTTTTTCTGCAGTAATTAGCATGGTACATGTCTACAATGGTTAAGTTTACATTTCTTCTAAGATAGTTTCTGTAGTATTTAATCTCCTGAAATGATCACATTAACTCTTCCTGTGTCAATACCATGAAATAACTGCTACTTCCTTATGCTTACGCTTTTCTTAATAATTAAATCATTTCAAGTTCCTCTAATTTCCCCTAGGGTTTGAATTTATTGACATTTAACCTATAGATAAATTAGGTAACTGTTCTCATTACATATATGAATGTGTGTATCTCTATTTAAGGTATAGCAATATCTTTCCTATCCCAGTTTCAGCAACACCTAGTACTATTACTAGGCACATAATATTTTCATACAAATAATGTCAAATGTGTAAATATCAAATATCAATAGATTTCAGGATTGATATTATCTTAAGAGAGAAATAAGATGAACCATTAGCCGCTTCAAAATATGTCTTCATTGGGCCAACAAGTAGCATGGTGGTTAAGATGTTGGATCCTACAGAACCAACTTCACAGTTTGAATCCCAGCTCCAGCAGATTGAAAAACACACCAGGTGCATGTGCGTGCATGCTCAAAATCCCTAGAGGAAAATGGAAGAGAAGGGATGGCATCAAAAGCATTCTCCTTGGAGCTCGATGATCTTTCTCTCTCTCTCTCTCTCTCTCCCTCTCTCTCTCTCTCTCTCTTCTGTCTCTCTCTGGCAAGGACACATACCCTGTATCAAAAATAAAACAAACAAGCAAAAAGTCTCTTTACCATATCTCCTCACACAGTTGGTCTAGCTTATACTGAAACTATCATTGACAAGGTACTTGCTATCCGCTGGCAGGGTTTCTGAAGAGTATATGTGTGAGTGTGTGTGTATTTCATTTTTCAGATTGTCAGAAAGTATTCATGCAGTTTGGTTTATTTATAACATTTCAGATAATTCCTTTTAGATTTTCATTTAACTAGCTCGGTTTTTCTTTTAGCTACCATTTCCTATAACTTCTTTTTATCAATCACATATTTGTTCTTTCTTATGCTTAATAATGTAGGGAGTCTTCTTGAATCATACAGTACCTCTTATCAAAGTGTCAGCACAAGTCCATGTCTCCAGCTTCCTCCTCTGTGTTTTCTTTCTCATCATTGATTAATGACAGTCTGAGATTATCTTCTAAATCTTTATATGTTTCATCTTCTATGTTTTATGATATACAGAGTCATGTAATAGACCCATCAAAATCTTCATGATACCACATTTATGTGAATCTGTATTAAATGTTCTTTGCCATTTATCAATATTTAAATAAGCCATTCTTCCTTGGATTCTTTTATTTTCACTCTGTCACACTCCCTACTGTATCATTCTTTTTTCTCTGGTAACAAGATTATTTCTCATTTCTCAACGTATGTCAGTAATTGAGTCTATGTTCACTGTATTTTATCTATGACTCTGTAGGTTCTTTCAAGGTTAAGGGTGATTTTGATTAGCCAAATTGGTGAAGGTGGAAGCTGCTGTTTCAATTCCAAACTTCCTTCACTTAAGAAGATTTTGAATAGGAATGTTACAGTTTTTAAATATATTCAACAAATGATAAACTTGAGATCATAGGGAACAAATTGATATTGTAATATCGTTTCATTTCTTAAAAAAAAAAATCAGTGTATTCAGAAAGCACCCTGATTAACGGCAAAAGAAGCTCTTAAGGCTTTCTATATTTTCCATCCTTATTATAATGTCAAATAGAGTACACTTATCCAACAAACATTTATCAAACAAATTTACTAGTACAGGGTCTCTGACACATAGGACTGAAACTCAGGTTTTTGATATTTTTTCAATGAAAGTTTCATAAAAGTGAAAATGGAAAATAAAAAGGCCTTATGATTTTTCTTGCCGTACAGCTGATTTTTAATAAAAAGGAAAGTGACTGTATGAGAGAGCCCAGCTCTGTTAGCATATATTTAAACATTTCCCAATATTAGCACTGCATTCCACTGTGACCTGTCCACTGATTCGGATCTCTGCCAGCAAGTTGAGACTCAGCAAAGCCTTCTGAACACTCTCTCTCACCATCTTCCTCTCTTCCCTTCTCTCTCCCCCTCACTCTGACCCTCCTTTCTCACAACTAAATTGTGGATCCCGCACTATAATTCACCCAATGCAGCAGCTATTCTCATTCCCTTCCCAATGATTATACGAAGGACAGAAAATGCCCCTAAATTAATCCATCACACTGGCACAGATTCTAATGAGTGGGAAATGCCAAAAATGATCCATTATCACTGCACTTCGAAAATCATAATATCATAGTTCAGCCTGAGCAACCAGTAAAGGAAATTTCTGAAGCGTAGTGACGGGTGGATGCGGAAAGCAATCTCTGCTCCGGGAGCTGCCTCAGTGGGGTACTAACTGATTTATATGTCCACACAACTATGCCCATCCACATGTACAGACATTACCCCAGAGTACATGTGTGTGCTCATCCCGAGTTTCCAACAACTAGATTATTCTCCCTGACTAGTATTAAAAGGTCACTTGACCAAAACGCAATGCCACAGTGCCCCCATGTGGTCCGATATGTTTAGAATAATTGTTTCCTGGGGTGGCAGGATTCTTCAAAAACCTTAAGATGCTTGACTTTTCAAGCAAAGTTTAAAAAATATGAACAGCGTCAGGAACAGCAACAAAAACAGAAGTCTTTCTGCTTACCTGCTCATTTTGAAAATTGGTCTCCATTCTGTAGTTTCACCTTGCTTTTCTCCCTATCTCCCTTCTCTTTCTATTCTTCCTGAATTTCTTTAGGCACACTCTGGGGAGGTAGCAGACCAATCATTCCACCCAAAGTCTGCATGTTAAGTGTGGTGGTCTCATGAGTCAAAGCCACTGCTTTCTGTTCCCTACTAGTTGTATGGGAAAGTTCAAGACAATCAGTAAAGCAGCGTCTGAAATATAGAAAAAACAAGTGTAAAGGCAATCAAAAACTTTATCTTGGCTTCTGGTGAATTTATACGTTGTGGACAAGCACAAAGAAAAATGCAAACGTCTTTCTGTCATTGACTTTATTTCATAAACCAATTTAGCAGTTGCCTTAATCATTTTTAAATTTTCGCTTTATCATATTTTATAATATGTATTTTTTCCCAATGATTACACCTCACAGAATTCATTATAGGGAATGTGGTGGCACTTCCAAGTTGTTGTTTTTTTTCTTTTTGAGAAGAGTTATTTTTCTTTATTTAAATTTTAACACATTCTGAAATTCCTGTTAAGTCTAGAAGTATCACTGATCAGGGATTACCGGCAAAACGAAAAGTCTACACACCATTGTTAAATGGTAAGAACAGTAAAAACAAAGTTAAGATAGGTAAGTAGCTATATATACATATATATATATAGAGAGAGAATGTACATTATATATGTGTGTGTAAGAAGGCATCAAAAAGTTCATGGAAAATGAAATTAAAATATGTGTTTATTTTGGTGTAATATGAAGCTCTGAAATCCATACATAATATTTTTATAACACACAGTTTTCATAACCTTTTAGAAAGCCTATATATGTTATGCATGTATATATGTATGCATATATATGCACATATGTGTATATATGCATACATATATATATAACCCCATACACATGAACACACACACACACACACACACACACCAACTACCCCTTTTGAGAACAAAATAGAAATAAAATAAAAAGATGAATCTGCAGACTATTTGCATTGTTGTGACCACAAAGCGAAGTGGGTGAGTTTAACCAAATAGGACAGAGTTAAGTGGAGATGGAGGTGAAAGATCCCCTGAGTCATGGAGCTCGTTGCTTAGGAGAATGATGATAAGAAAAAATATAGCATGCAAATATTTAAATGTAACCTCTAGATTTTATTTACTTATTACTATTCTTCCACCAAAAGAAGCAGGAATCAATTTTATTCACAAAGCATAGAAGGAGATGAACAACCTACGCTGGTTATATTTTGAGCTCCTCTATGAAGTCAACAATATTATTAAGTAGTTCAGAGCAACGTCTTCAGAATAAACCAGGAGCAGAATCCAGGCTCTGAGACTTATTGTTCTATGGAGTCATAGAATATTTTTAAATAGAGTTTTGCTATAATGCACATGCACTCCCCAGAGAGACAAAGAGAGACAGAAAGCAAGAAATTACTCCCCAGAGCGAGGGGGGCAGAGGGGTGACCACACTGCTCCTTTGGGGATTTTGGGATGCATGCACATGCACCAGTGTGTATTTCAAACTGCCAGGTCCAGAACTCAAACTATGGTGAACCACACATGAGTCCAACACCTTAACCACTATGCCACTTGCTGGCTCTCATCATGGAATTTTTTTTAAGTTTATTTATTATTATTATTTTTTTTTTTATGTGGGACAAATTGAGAGAAAAAGAAAAACAGACACTCCCAAACTCCAAACATGGTCTTCTCATTGACAACTATTCTAGACTTGGCCAGGCAGGACTATAGCAACAAATGGGTGTTCCCAGGGAGTACAAGGAGACTTTGGGATATGAACTCAGGACCTTACCATATGGCTTCAGCACAGTGGCAAGTTGCATTACCACTGCACCTATGCAGTTGATTCTTAATTTTTTTTTAATTTAAGACTCTTCCCACATAAAATGAGAATACATAGGGTATCTACATAATAAGTTTGTTGTCAGCATTCAAACAGAGTTATCTGTAATTTTTTTTTGAGAGGCTTTTGCTATGGTGCGCATGTGCCCGCCAGAAAGACAGAAAGCAACAGAGAGACAGAAAGTGAGAAATAACCCCCCAGGGGGAATGACCACACTGCAATCTCTTCTCCTCTCGTGATCTTGGTCATGCATGCACAAGTGCCCAGCATGAGTTTAAGCCGCCGGATCCAGGACTCAAACCACCGTCGACTACATGGAAGTCCAGTGACGTAGCCATTACGCTAACTGTTGGCCCTGAGTATCTGTAATTTTATGAACATTAAAAAGCCTTTCATGGCTAGATAACAATGCTCAGCATAATAAACACCAAACAGTTCAATTTTAAGTTTTTTCATTTTAATTTTGCTAATTTAGACCATTTTAGTTTAAAAGTCGTGTATGAGCAATATGTATATACTGTTGGCCAAATTAAATATTTTCAATAATTGTCCTGTCACAGGAAACAGGTTTTGGGTCAGTTTAACTAAATCCAGGTCAGAGGAGAAATAAATAGTGGAAGAATAATTATTTTAAAATGATTTTGGTTTCCACACCTTATTAATGGTTGCATGGTTTATGTAGTTCTCAGAGTTTTTATCTTACAAATGGAGAAATTGAAAAAGTAAACTGCTGACTTTAGGTAACTCCCAAGATCATTTTAGTTACTAAAACATTCAATATATTAATATATTTAATATAAACAAAACATTTTAATACACATTTAGTGTATAATAGCATTTTATGCAGCAGATATATGCTATATTGTAAAGACAGAATTAGTTGAAAGTATACCATTATGCTCAATAAGCAGATGTAAAATCTTGAAATCACCTATTTTCCTCTTAATGAAAATAGTAATTATACTTAGAATAAAGTACGATCAAAAATTATAAAGAGTATATATTACATATGACAGATTTTCTTCACTTTATGAATAAACAGTCAGTGATTGACGGTTGCAAAGAATTCTCTTGGTTTTTAAAGAGTTGTTTGGTCACAGATTTTATTCACTCATAGTCTCTAAGTAAAACAATGTGTCACCAACGTACAGCCCTCTCTTCCAACCTCCAGCTGTGGACCACAACAGATCCACGTGAAGCATGTTAGCATACCCTGCCAGGCACTGTAATATTGGCTTTCCTCAGATCTCTTTAAATGCATTTTCTTCTTCTTCTATCTACGCTCCTATGGCCCAGCCAAATCTCACTCTTTATCTCTGTTTGATCTTGACAGGCCATTTAATGTCTAAAGTCATTGCTCTTGCTGTCCTGTCATCCACACTGCTGTTCTCCTCTTTATAACTAGCGACATCCTATTATTTGCAGCGCTCACTCTGACTCTTTTTATGTTGACTTCTCAAGTCTCCTCAGTCAGAATTAATTGTGCCTTCCTTCGCCTTCTTAGTGCATTTGGTGCTTTTGGCTAACAGTTGTTTTGTTTACACTTAGAAGAATTATTTCATTCATTCTTCCCATTCTTTACATCTATCCATTCATTCCCATATAATGTTGAAGCGAATGCTTGCTTCATTCTAAGTAACAGAAGGGTCTGAGGATCAGAGCTGTAGTGCTTGCATTCAGAAAGATGTGCTATGAGCTTAAAGTATGTAATGTGGAACCCAATAAACACTCAACACGTGCTAGTAGCAATCATGACAATCATGACTATTACTATTATTATGAGAAGTTTTTAATTTAGGGCACATGTGCTCGCCAAAATCCTTTTTTTTTTCCTTTCTTTTTTTTTTTTTACTTTTGTCCATAGTGTGTGGGCACTCACCAGAGAGAGACTAAGAGAGGAAAAGTAAGAAGTCGCCCCCCCTACAGGGGAGGTGGCCGCACTGCAGTCCTTTCTCTTCTCTTCTAGGGATTTCAAGCATATGTGCATACATGCTCAGTGTAATTTTCAAGCACCATGTCCTGGACTCAAAGAGTCCAGCCAGCTTAACTTCCTGGGATTGGAATACGGGGGATTTTGACCTATTCAGCCTGACTAGACACTGCCTGGTTAACTACTACATATTTTCAGGAATTCAAGGTGCTTACTATGTCATTTAAAAACTTGCAGTGCACAGAAAGAAGATAGATACGGGGCAGCAAGTGGTGTGGTGGTTAAGGTGTTGGATTCTACATGGGTGACTTCATAATTTAAGTCCCAAACCCAGAGGCTTGTAAAACACACTGGGCTTTTGTGTTGGCATACACAAAATCCTGAGGGGAGAGTGGAGAAGAAGGGATTGTGGTGTGGCCATCCCCCCTGAGGGATGATTTCTTAGTTTCTCTCTGTCTCTGTCTCTCTCTAACAAATGCATACACCCTATAGCAAAACTTAAAATAAATAAATAGATAGGAAGGAAGGAAGGAAGGATGGAAGGAAGGAAGGAAGGAAGAAAAGAAGGAAGGAAGGGAGGAAGAAAGGAAGGAAGGAAGGAAGGAAGGAAGGAAGGAAGGAAGGAAGGAAGGAAGGAAGAAGATAAAAGATAAAAGATAGTTAAATAAGTATTTTACTTCCAACAATTATGAATGGCAGGGATAATGGTACTTGGGGGCATAGGTGTGTGTTTAAACTATTATTCACCTGTGTCTCCATCTCCTTTGTGTTCCTCTTTTCAAATAAAATATTTACTTTGGAGTCAGTTTTCAAATGTCACCTGTTTTATAATATCTCCACTAACCTTAAAACTAATGTTGCTTGCAGTTGAATGGGAGATTTGTGTTGGAAAGTTGGACAAGGATAGAAATACTGAATTAATAAACTGGAAATTGGCATTACTCTGAGGAATAATTTAGTGTTCATGGACACATCAGGTCATTTCTTACATGGTTAAACTATAAGATAATAGGACTAATTCTTACATGAGAGGTAAGATCAAGACCATAAATAGGTACCTGCTTACCATGTTTCCAATTGTGCTTTGGATATATATTTGCATTTCTGTTATTATTAATAATAATTCTTATTATTAATACTATTCAGCCCTAAAAAACAACAAAACCCTGGCTTTTGATAGGAAGTGGATGAGTATGGAAGACTTGCTGCTGAGTGACTCAAGCCAGGCTATGAAGGAGAGGCATTATATGTTCCCGCTTAATATATTCAGAGTGTCCACACTCTATGACTGAAACTAATTCACTAAAGGATATAGAAACACAGTATATAGATGTAAATACTAGATATAGTATGTGTGCAAGAGGAGGGTCTGAGGAAGGACATTTAGAAGAAAAATAGGGAGGCAAAGTATTGATGTCACAGGCAGGTGTGGTATTATCTGTTGACGATGTTTTATGGTTTTGTCAACTGTGTTGGGGAGATATGTTCACCTGTTGAAATATCCATTTTGTAAGACAAATAATAATGTGATTGAATGTATAAAAGAAACTGAAATGAAAAATAAATAAATTAATTTTTAAAAAAGAAATTATGAAAGCTAAAAAAATAAATAATTCTTATTACAAACTACTTTTCAGTGGTTCTTCAGTAGTAAGTATCAGCAACAGATAAAGAAAACATAGGTTCTAGATTCTGCTTTTTATGAAATGTTTTTTTTAAAACTGTATAGGGAGCTTCCATTTCAATTAACTCATCTTTAAACAGGTCAGCACAGACTAGAAGACTGTGGAGACACAGAACTGTAATAACTTACATAATAGCCCACTTGTGAAAGATCGTATTATCCACTTTTCTGTAAGCTATTGGTAGAGGCAGATAAACTACCTTACTTTCATGATTTTGGTAAACTTCTATTTTGTGAATTATCTGAATAAATTTAACAAATAACATACTTATTTATTATTATTAATTTTTATTATCTCAATTTATTTTATACATTCAATCACGCTACTTAGCTTGCAAAGTGCAAATACCAACATACATACATTTCAAAGCACTGGTCCAGTTGACAATACTATAAGGTTATCCCTCAGCAGATAATAACCCATTTCTTTTTCCTATAAATGCCTTGCTTCTCTATTTTTCTTTTTAATGTCCTTCCTCAGACTCTACTCCTTCAGCCACCCTCTTCCCACACTGTATCTGGTATTCATAACCATTTACTATGTTTCAATATCCTTTAATCATTCAGTTTGGGCCATAGAGTGTGGACAATTGGTATATATTAAGTGGAGACATACAATGTCTCTCTTTCATAGCCTGGCTTGCTTCACTCAACAGTAAATCTTCCATATTCCTCTTCTTTCTGTCAAAAGCCAGGGTATTATATTTTATGGCAAATGGTATACTTACTATACAAAGGCCTATCTAGTTTCTGACATTGGATTCATAGTGCTTATTCCAGTATATGAGTGTTTTTTTTTCTTTTTTCAGATTTATATGCCATAGATATAGATAGATAGATAGATAGATAGATAGATAGATAGATAGATAGATAGATAGATGATAGATACTCCTTTCTTGAGAATTTGGGAGAAATTACATTGAAGACAATTTTCCAGGTGCATTGTTGAATCAGAAACCTCGGGTCTTATCTCAATATTATTTGCTTCTGCAGTTTCATTACCACATTATTGTGATTTGATTCTACATCCATCAGTTAATTTTTGCATTTACTCTTTACATATACTATTTGTATATGCCTTACAACAGAAACTTCAGCTGTCATTTTTTCGTACTTGATTTCTTGATATTTCTTATTTCATTTTAGCACAGAATGCTGATCTTCTAATAAATAAAGACAACATTTATATCAATGAGAATCGCGTGCATTCAACCCTTGCTGGGTACTTAAGACCTATGTGAATGTTACTTTTGATTCCTAAAACAGTCCTCTAAATTTAGAAACAGCATCTTCTGTGAGTGAACACATGGAGAATTCCTGGTGTATTTTTTGAACAAAGTTACAATTCGCCTCATCCAATTGGCCTTAACATTTACTTTTCTTGTTTTACCAGTGTTAGAAGAAATATCATCTCATGATTCACAGCTTTTGGAGAGACAAAAATGCCATCAAATATTTCAATTTTTCTATCCCTTTTCATGTGAATAGAAATTGAACAGTTCAAAGCATCGCCTGTCATTTATCTTAAAAACAACCTGGTGGGGCTGACAGGTAATGTGGTGGTTAAGGGCACTGAACTCCCACATGACTCTGGCAACTTGCTTTCTCGCTTTCCTTCTTCCTCGCTCTCTCTCTCTCTCTTCTCTGTCTCTAACTCTGTCCCTCCTCTCTGGTCAAACAAAAACAAACAATCAAAACAAAACAAAACACCCAAGAAACAAAAGCAACCTTGCACTGCAGGAAGCAGACTGAGAGATAGCAAAGGCTTTCCTAGGTTGCTGGAAAAAGGTCCAGGCTTACTGGGTCCAAATCTAGTCTTACTCCTGTGTTCTGCTCAGCTGCTACTGAAATGGGTTCAAATTTGTAGAAAAATAATAAATTTAGTGTTATTCAACTTGCATCAGAAGACTGCTCTAAAGGCACATTGAGGAACATAATATCAACAAAAGATTAAAACCAATATTCTGCCAACTTGCAACTTCATATGAAACAGCTCTCATGCTCTAATAGAAATAAGAACTTTTATGATTCCAAACTATGGAAGAATTAAAATAGAATTCAACTAATTCATTCAATGAATTATCAGCAATTATAAACTAGCCATACATTTTGCTTCTAAGGGCAGAGTATTTGTTTGATGACTTTCAACTGTGTTCCCCTGAAAGTTGTATCAATACATAGCTAAAAGAACTTGAAAATGTTTGAAAACACAAAACAAAACAATTTGAAGCTCTCTTTTACAAGCAAAACAATATATTTTATGTTTTTATTTTTTAAGGGTTTAATTAATTCAATGGAATTTTTCTTATAAATACAATGCTATTATAGAAAATGTGCTTTATATTTAGGTAGTACAAAATGCAGAGCTTAATTTAAGTTAAATGTTGAAAATGCCATTTTCTACCAGGGATTGTCAACTTTATTAAATGAGTTAAAAGAACCACATTTTCCCTCTTAATTTCTCAAGTTTTAAAAAATTTGCCAGAGGACGCATATGCTTATCAGAGAGAGAGAGTGAGAGAGAGAGAGAGAGAGAGAGAGAGAGTAGATCGTCATGCTGCAATCCCTTCTCCATTTCGTCCTCCTCTCAGAATTTTGGGCATACATGAACCCAGACCCAGAATTGTTTTTTAAGCCACTCAGTCTGGAACCTAAACTATCCAATTGGAAATATGAGATCTCGCTGTCTTAACTGCCTTGCCATCAGCTGGCCCCCATTGTCATTTTATGACAACGTTCCATAAAGAAATTTCCTCTTTGTGAATTTATTTAAATGTGCACTACCTCCACATAATATCATTCTAACCATTTCAAAAGACTTCCCAAATATCATATTAAAATATTTTCAATTGCATAACTCTATAGAGATATTAGACTTTGGAAAAGTCTAATTTTCTGGAACAACAAATGTAATCAAAGTAGAAGATTGAGTAAAATTGTTAAAAACCACAAGTGTGAAGAATGCAGGATACCCTAATAAAAGCAGGACAGATGTTGATTTCTGAGAAAATAAGAATGCAAAATGAGAAACATCTAGCACAATTGTACAGAGAGAAATTCAGGGAACCATAGGAAGAGAACAATTAACCCTTGTTTTTCTTTTTGTTTTCATTATGTAATATATTTAAATGTCAGCAATGAATATATGTGTCTGGTAGTAATTTCTATTTTATAGACTTGCTTCCTTGATTATACTTCAAGTATCTTTTTTTATTAAATTTTTATTACATAAAGTTTTATGTTTTAAAATAATTTGAAGCAAATCCATTACACAATTAAAACAAACTCAGCTATGAATATGATATGACCTGCATACTTGTTTTCCTTGTATTATTTTTTTCATTATCATCTTTCTTATTTTTTTTAGAGAGTTTTTTTTTTTTTTTTTTTTTGGTTATTATTTGGTTCATGTGCTTGCTAGGTAGACAGAGAGACAGAAAGTGAAAAATTACTCCCCCACCCCCCAAGGAGTATAGCCATGCCACAATCCCTTTTATCCATTTCAGGCATGCACGCACACACACCCACTGTGAGTTTTAAGCCTGAAGGTCCAGGACTCAAACTGTGGTTGACTAAGTGGGAATCTAGTGATGTAACCATTATGCCATCTGCTGTTTCCCCAGTTACATTTCTATCTAAAGTGATGAGTGTTTCTGTGTTTTGATTTTGTCTTTACTTCACTGAAATACCATATTTGGTATTGCCCAAATATCATTAAACATTCATATATTATGGTTGTATAGTTCTCTTTTTAAAATGGACCTCTCAATGTATTTTTTATTTATCACTTTCTAATTCCAGTTGTTCTTAATTTCTGATTGAATGTTCTATTTTGATGTCCATTCTTCATCAATGATCCATAATTCCCAAAGGAGATGTTGTATTTGCAATATTTTGTTCACTACTTATATTCATAAAACAAAAACTAACTCATTTATCAAGTTTCTATTTTATTTTTTTAATTAGGGGTTAAGGCTTATGTTAGATATTAGGAAGAGAGCCAAAAGAAAGGTTGTCATGGCCTGGTCCTTCTGACTTCATAAAATAACAAGACTATGTTTTAAGAGGTTTTTGTATTAGTAAAAATATGACTAGACCCCTGTCTTTGGAAGAAAATGTGAATGGAAAATTATCACACCATAAACTATGAATTTATGTAGCTATATGCAAATGTTTTGATATCACAGAGTAAGAAATAGTTTATTGTGAAGCCTGGAGACATCAAAGAGGAGAGTGAAAAATTCTATCTTGAAAATGTATACAGACTTTGTCAAATAAAAAATGACACAATAGCAACACAATAAAATAAATATATATATCACTCTTTGAATGTGTGTGGGATGAATGTGCTTTTGAAGACTTAGTGTAATAAGATGTGACTGGTAATGAGGTCAGTAACTTAGTCAGCAGTCAGATACTGTGGATCCTCATATGATAAGCAGTCTGCATGTTACCCTGGCATTGATCTGAGACTTTTGAAGGAAGTTTGTGTTTTTCATAACAGAAACTGAGGAGATATTTATAAAATATATCCCCTTGATAAACTATTGGAGAGATAACACCCCCATCCCCTTTCACTTACATCTATATAGATAAAACAAAATATGTTCCAGTTAAGAAGTTTCTATCAAGTAGAACAAAAACAATAATCACATATTCCAAATATTTGGCATAAAGGAGTGCCAATTACAAATTAAGAAAATATAGTTGGCAACAAATACCCTGGCAACTACTGATTATTTCAGATATTGAAAAATGATTTAAGATTTGATGAAAATAAATATCAACAACTGCTAAGTGAGGGTCTAGTGAAGAGAGAACAGAATGGAAAATCATGAATTAGTGATAGATATAAAGAATAAAATAAATCATTGTACTTATATGTGATAATCTGAATAAAACTTATTGATATTGAACCAATGCTCCTTGGGTTTTTAGTATACACAGTTTCAGTTTTACCCACCCATTGAGTTCAATGCTCCCTCTGTCCTGAAGGGAATATCAAACTGAGACAAATGATTAATTACTTATGTTCACATTTTAAACTTTGTAGACAGATTTGTCAATAGAAAACTAAGTGTTTTGAAAGTAGGCTTTGTAGATAGATTAGAAGGTATTTAATATTACAAGATCTCTCAATAATTGAGAAACAAGAGTAATAGACCAGAGACACAAATTTATTTAAGGAGCTGTATAATCTAATAGCAAGAGGCAAGACCTTTCTAGTTTCAAATGTTGAAAATGAAAATGAGGAAATGAAAGAATCTATTGCATCTAATATCCATCCCTGGGATCAGTTCTGTGGGTTGGTAATTGGGCTGTGCTCAGTTGGATGGTTTTTCTGCCGATTTTGGTTAGATTTACTTACATATGTGCCTTCTCCCAGTGGTCAAAGGCTCCGTATATATAGCTGACAGTTGACTGGCAGTATGCTGACTGTTGGCCAGTAGAAAGGTGAACCAGGCCATGTGTTCCTCATTGCATAGGGGAATAGCCTGGCACAGAGCCATGGCTGTGGAGTTCTCAGGAACAATAAGTGTAAGGTTTCTTAGAGGTTAAGATCATCATTTCCCCTTTCTATTGGCCAAAGCAAGTAACAATTTCAACCCAGATTCAAGGTTTATGGAATAAACTCCAAATATAATAGAAGAACTTAAGATGTATTATAACCACTATTTCCAATGTCCCATAAAAGCAATATTGGTGGGATCAGTGAAAGTTCAGAAGAAAACAATTAGTCTAAAATGTCCTCCCCCCAACTTAATAAAAATATCAATCTCCTTCATATATGCTTATATAGAGAGATTTTAAAAAATAGTATCAGGGCCAACTAAGTGACACAGAAGCTAAGGTGACTGGATTCCACATGGCCCATTGTGTGGTTTGGGTTCCAGACTCAATGACTTGAGGAACATGCCAGGTAAATTGCCTGCATTCTCCAAATCCCAGAAGAATGGAGAAGTGATTGGGATGGGATCATCTCCCTGGGGGGTGCTTTCTAACTTTCTTTCTCTTTCTCTTTTTCTGGTAAGTATGTATGGTCTACAACGTGTTTTTGTTTTTTGTTTTTATTTTTTGAAAAAGAATACAAATTAACAATATTTACTTAGTATCTATTACCTTATGCAATATGTCCAACTTTTTTTTAAAGACTCCAAGTGATGTAAAAATATGAGAAATCCAATGAATGGTATCTGTAACTAACATCATATTTAATGGTGAGAGACTGACTTTTTTCCTTCCAAGTCTGATCATAAGACAATGAAGACACAAGCTGAGTATGAAAAAACTGCCCCTCATGCCTAGAGCAAGGACTCGGCTGAGGAGAACTGTTTGCAAAGTCAACAGTTTTACGAGTTCTGGACCTCACCTCTATTGTGTTACTGTACTGGCCTGCACTCAGTTTCTCTGCCATGGGCCTTATTGCCATACCCCAGTACCCCATAAAGGCACCCCCAGCCTTACTATAACTTTTACAATAATCCTGAAGGAATGCGGATCCACTAAGGCGATGGCTGCATAAGGTGGCTGTGAACGGGAATTACTCCCATTAGATTCACCCCACCCTCCTGGAAAATGCTACATTCACTTCTCCTACTGGGGATTACATAAATAAGCATTAGAAAGGTTTAGGTAAAAGCCACTAAATTGTCAAAATGATCTCAGTGGCTGGGAGGGGCTCAGGGACTCCTCCGCGAGGTGCTGTTACCCCAAAAACCATAAGCCACCTTTACTCTCAGGACAAGGGAAGATTGCCATTCCCCAAGCCACAGTCATTGTATAGAGCAGCATGTAGAGGGTCCAAGTACACAGTAACCTTTAGCTACTCACAAAACCACATTCCTTTCCTATGTAGACTCACCCTCTTAGCTGTGGACTTCCCCAGAGACAACATAGGTATTCCACTTTAGTATATACTAACCTTGTCTTTACTAAACCAGACAGGATATATTTCTAGGCCCTTATAATTGCTGCCACCCTGGCCTGAGGCTAAAGTTCTCAAAAGCTGACCTGCGGCTCAAGTTCTCAAGCCAAACTGGGACTGAAGTAATCAAGCTGGTCTGGGACTAAAGTGATCAAGCTGGTCTAGGACTAAGGTTATTAAGATTCCTGGGAGCCCTCTCATCCAAAGACCCTCCCCGGTAATCAAGATCTAAGAAGAGAATGCACCCCAAAAATGGACTTCCTCGTTCTAAGAATTATGACTGCTTATACCTAAACAAAACAGACGTCGTGTTTATGATTATTGTTCCTATACTTTAAATGCTTTACCTTTTGGAGTAAAATCTTTCACTTACTTCTCCTCACCCATCCTACCCCTGTAAAACTCCTTCTATAATAAATACGCATGACTCCTGGCCATCAGGGCTGCAGTCCTGAGTTTACTCCAGCTGTAGCTGGCTAAGAAAATGCTAAAGGGCATGAGGTCTTAGTCTGATTCCTGTTCACCCATGTCACCTCCCTGTTCACCCACCCTGGCTGGAGCATGGCTTCCGGCAGTATGATATCTGTCCCATCTTGCAAGAGACATATTGGTTTATGATGAAAATATAACCCTCCCCTAACTTCCAGAAAATGCTCTTGCAGCTGAAAAACAATTCAATGAAGTTATTGGGTAAAACTCAGGGTGTAAAGCTAATTGTGAAGTATTTCTACATTTATTACAAATAGATGACATGTAAGAGGTAAAGAAGATAAAACCTAACCTAAATAATTTTGTAAGGCAATGTTTGCTCAAGACATGGAATGATAAGGGCCAGCAGGTAACATAGTGTTTAAGGCACTGGATCTCATATGTCCAACTCTGAGGTTCAAGTCTGGAACTCAGTAGCTTAAAAGCACACTGGATGCATGTGCATTTGTGCCCAAAATATTGAGAGGAGAGTGGGCTTGCAGTGTAGCCATACCCCCAGGGGGGGCGTAATTTCACCCTTTGTCTCTCTCTCTTTCTGTCTCTCTCTCTCTCTCTCTCTCTCTCTCTCATGAGTACACATGCCCTTGGGGAAGAAAAAAGCTAAAATAAATAAATAAATGAATAAGGCTAAAGACGGAATTGATTGCACACATAAGACAAAATAGCACATAAACACTATTGTATACTTACAATGATGTTTATTTCAAGAGTACTATTAGGTCGATGGGCAAGTCATGGCATGTTTTTTGCATACCACGCAATGTTTACCTTGCATTTATATTGATGTTAAAATAAATAAATATAGCATAGCTATGGAGTGCTCTATTTCTCACTGTTAAAATACATAAATAAGGCGACTAGTAGAATAAATTACATGGTGTTGGATTAAGAGTTAGACATATCATTATAAATTCATACTGAGAGCCAGTCCCATGACCTTTTGGTTAAGGAAGCCACATGGCTAAACATGTGGTTTAAATCCAGGCCCTTGAAGCTTGGGACACACTCTAGGCATGTGTTTGCAAAATCCCAGCAGGATGAAAATGGAGATGGGACTTTACTGTAACCATAACTTACTGGGAGGCTGCTTTCTCCCTCACCCATTTGTTTTTCTGTCTCTTTTGGTGAGTGTTCATGCCTTCTGGCAATTTTTTTTTAAAGGGTAAAAAGAAAAAAAAAAGATATATTTGCATATATAATTATGTTTGTACAAGTCCATTATTGCTATTCCATTTCTTTTTTTTTTTTTTTTTGGAGAGGTTTTCGCTATAGGGCGCATGCGCTCGCCAGACAGATAGAGAGAGATAGAGAGACAGAAAGCGAGAAATCACCCCCCAGGGGGATGGTCACGCCGCAATCCCTTCTCCTCCATTCTCCTCTCGGGATCTTGGGCACGCACGCACACGTGCCCGGAGTGAATTTTAAGCCACCGGGTCCGGGACGTGAATTACAGTCGACTACGTGGGAGTCCAGCGACATAGCCATTATGCTAACTGCTGATTCCCGCTATTTCCATTTCTTACAGGGCCTAGGAGCAGTGACATCTAATATAATGAGCACACTTAGTGCCTGGATCATGGCTTCTAAATGCCATGCTCTAATAAGTAAAATAAAAACTCCTTGCACAAAACATATAGAGTTTGATAAAGGAAAATAAAAATTGATCTTGAGCCTGGGTCTTCTTATATTGCCAGAAAATAAAATTTTTTACAAAATAAAATTATATTAATAGAGCAAAACCACTAACAAGATTGGAAGCACTCTCAATTTTTAAAATAGAACAAAATAAAGTATAAAATAAGAAGCAATAGTAGTTGTTTATGACCAGAGAATAAGTAATGACCTATGAGACAATAAGATTTAAAAAGAAACTAATAAGTGATTAATAAATTATTTTAAAAATTAATACATTTTTTGAGGATTTTATTTTAAAAAATAGACTAGAAGAATCAGACTAATCTGTAATTTTAAATATGTCTGCATTTTTTCTGTAATCTGTGGTGATAAAATGGGTAGGCAAACAGAAAGTTGAGAATAATTTATGTATTTTATTCATACATAAGTTGTGATGAGTAATATTTCACCATACAATCTTGGAATAATTGGGACTTTAAGTAGGCACAGGAAGATGATTGGAGGACTAACACAAAAAGTAGTCCAAATATATTTGACAGTAAGCTTATCTTTAAGAGAGCTTGTCTTTTCTTTCCTTTTTTTACCCCTTCCTCTTCTCTTCCTTTTTTCTGTGGTGTAAGTAAAGACTACTTTATTGACAACACTGAAATGCCACAAGATAATGGCCCCCTTGCTATTTCTAAGAAAGCCCACCAGTGTCACTGACTACACAGGGGATTTCTTGAGTAAAAAAAAAAAAATAGCATTTGTTTGTGTGTATGTTCTTTTGTGTGATTTGAGTAAATTCTGGAAAACAGGAGAACTGTTAAAAACCAGTTGGTGTGTGGTTTTTATTTCCCCAGTGTTCCATATGATCTGTGTCACTATGGTGCCTGCAATTCCACAAAGGGTACTGAAGTTTTATATTGTATTTATTTGAAAATCTATGTGACTGCCTCTGAGAATACAACATTTGGTGATGTTGAAAACATTATGTTAAAAAAAATACATATATCCTTACTTGCTGTTTTATATCATTCCTTTCTACTGACATACATAAAATACATTTGGTGTTGTACAATGCTCAACTAATTTAAATAATTAGACTAACATAAAATAACTGGATTCTAATCATTTGTGTAACATAATAAAAACAAAAAGTAATGCAGTTATGGTGACACAACTGGTAGGAGGGAGTTCATTGGAAATGACAAAAAGAATTTGGTATTAGAGTGGGATTTCTTTTAAAAAATAAGTTGACTTAATTTTTTTAAAACACGATAATATAATTTTCTTTGATTTAATTAAAGGGTCTTAAAGGAAAGCATCTGTTTCTGATGTTATTATGTCTGTTTTTCATTTGGTATGACGTTATTAGCGTGTTTACTACTTTGGGCAGTCTGTAAAAAGCGCAACATGTAATAGATGTGGCATATCCTTTGGAAAGAATTTATCCTTACAAAATAGCAGGTAATGGAAAACTCAAAATTCTTACAAAAGGCCAATTAATCTTCTCATGATGAATTTGATGTCATCCAAGTATTAGGTTATATTCCAGCTTGTCAGTTGAAAGATTTGTCTAATTTTTTCTTTCTACAGCTGTTTATCACTCTTATTTAAAAAGAATAATTTATTTTTTTATTTTTATTATTTAATTTGACCAGAGACAGAGAGACAGAAAGTGAGAAAGCAAGCCACCAGGTCCAGGATTCGAACCATGGTTAGCCATGTGGGAGTACAGAGCCTTAACTACTATGCCACCTGCCAGTCCTATACAATTGTTTACCATTCTCACCAAAAAAAAAAAAAAAAAATTCCAAACTTAGTCAAATATTCCATATCATAGCTTAGTCCAAAAATTTGGTAGTCACATATGAATGTAAACATCTAATCTAATCTTGATGCAATAGAGCATTTTGACCTTAAAGACATTGCTGAACTCCTCTGTTGTTCTGATACTTGATCTGTAAACTTGAAAGAGAAACGGTAATGTTATGTTAAAATAATAAAGAAAGTGAATAATGAGAAACTCTTAGTAAAACACAGAATGTTACTTTGTCATAAAGAAATGTCATTTTAGTCTAAAGTTTATAAAAGGTTACAAATCTAACTTGATAATGAACATTGTACAATCCCAAAATAGTATAACAAGGCTAGCTAACTACTCATAACTGATACACTCAATTCCTTATAAACATCTTTAATTATTTATTGTTTTCATTACTGTTTTATTCAGCAAATATGTATGCAACAAAACTATGCACTAGCTGTTATGTTAATCTCTCAGTATTTAAACATAAATACACTAACCCTTTTATTTTCAATAATAGTAACTTAATAGGTGGATAATTTTAACCAGTTTTCTTTTACATGAGATTGATTGCATGTAGATGGCTGGATCCCACAGAATGACTGTGCAATTTTAGTTCCAGACCCAGTGGCTTGAAAAACATGTTGGGTGAGTGTGCATGCATGCACAAAATCCCAGGAGGAGAATGGAGGAGAAGGGACTACAGTGTGACCATCCACCCTGGTTGTTGCTTTCTCTCTCTAGTGAGCACATGTCAAGTTAAATAATAATAATAATAATAATAAAATAACAAAAAGAAATCCAAAATAATACTTTTTTTCTTGGCTGATAACCCCTGGCAATTTAAATAGTGTTTAATTTATAAAATATGATTTTCAAGTTAAAAATAAGAATTATATACATTTTAGATTTTAGACTGTCTCACATCTAGAAATAGAAGCAGTAGTAGAAGTGGTGGCGATAGGAATAGTAATAGCAGTAGAAGTAGAAAAGATAGCAGGGTAATTTAAACTAGTCTAAATTATAAGTTCTTTTTTAATTAAAGGAAAAGTATAGAGGAAGAAAAAGGAGAGAAATGATGAAAGAGTGAATAAAAAGAATAGGGGATGGCCAATTATGTGGCATGGTGGTCAAGCAACTGGGTCCCACATGCCTGACTGTGAGGTTGGGGTCCCAGGATTGGCAGCTTGAGAAACACATTGCGTGTGTGTGCCTGTGTGTGACCAAAATTCCAAAAGGAGAGCAAGAAGAAGGGATTGTGGCATGGCTATTCTCCCTGGGATTGCTTTCTCACTTTTTCCCTCTTTCTCTCTATCTCATTCTCTCTGTCTTTTTCCTACAAGTGAGGAAAAAAAGAAAAACAGAAAGAAGAAAGAAAGAAAGAAAGAAAGAAAGAAAGAAAGAAAGAAAGAAAGAAAGAAAGGAAGGAAGGAAGGAAGGAAGGAAGGAAGGAAGAAAAAAGAAAGAAAAAGAAAGAAGGAAAGAGAGCAAGAAAGAAAGAAAGAAAGGAATTACTCCAGGAAGATATAAAAAAAGATAAGAAATGGCAAGATAAAGAGATAAAAATGAAAAATAAAAGATGAAAGAAAGAAAAATTTGCTTCAAACATAAATTATTTTAAAATATAAAACTTAATGTATTAGGATGGTGAAAAGAAAAAGCAAAAAAGCTCCCATAAACAAACTCTAGATATTAGAAGAAAGATAACACAACAGAATTGTGTTGAAAGACTTCTGAAAATTGGGTATGTGGTGCATTCAGGTCACATCCGTCCCTACTATCAAATAATAATCCACCAAATTATATAATTTTTAACTTTTGGCTTCCAATAGTAAATTAGCAAAGCACGTTTAAAATAAGTAAGCTGTGTAAGCACGTTATACAGTGTGATAGTAGATACACAGACTATAAAATGGATTCACATTTAATTCAGGGGAAAAAAAGAACTGAGTATGATTAGACCTTGTCAAATTTGTTAAATGGAGAATTTATAAAATTGTTAAATGTACTATTTGCTATATATAAACTCTTTGCTGCAGGAAGTAAATAGTTTGGATGTACCTTTCCCATAGCTTGATACTTGGAGTTTGTTACTCTGGATGAATAGCAATTAGTTTTTTTTTTTTTTTTTTAGAGGTTTTCGCTATAGGGGCATGCGCTCACCAGACAGACAGAGACATAGAGACAGAAAGCGAGAAATCATCCCCCAGGGGGGATGGTCACGCCGCAATCCCTTCTCCTCCATTCTCCTCTCGGGATCTTGGGCACGCATGCACACATGCCCGGCGTGAGTTTTAAGCCACCGGGTCCGGGACGCGAACCACGGTCGACTATGTGGGAGTCCAGCGACATAGCCATTACGCTAACTGCTGGTTCCCGCAATTAGTACTTTTACAGAAATATTCTTGGAGAATTATTTGTGACTTAAGTCAACTTAGATATGCACGTATATCTCAGCTCCACGAGGAGAAAACTGCTCGCTCTGAAAAAAAAAATCATTAGAGTACATAGAAATATTTTAAATCTATCGAAAAGAGTAATGATAAAATCTAGAATTTTATTTTTACTTTATGACACATAAGCACTACAAAGCTAATGAGAGACAGAGAGAGAGAGAGAGAGAGAGAAATCTCCCTCCAAGGGCAATGGCCATACCACAATATCTTTTTCAGTCTTCTTTCAGGATTCTGGGTACATTTGTATCCAAACCTTACATGACTCTCTAATTGCTGAATCTGAGACTCAAACCATGCACCCTGCCTTGAGAGATTCAACACCTTAACCTCCATGCCACCTACTGACCCTAGTTTTTGTTGTTGTTGTGTGTTTCTGTTTTATCTTTTTCTCCTTTCAATGTTCGATGAAATTCTTCAATGTCCTTTATTATACGACAATCCACCAAGTAATATAATTTTTAATTTTGACTTCTCAAAATTATCTCTTTTGAGATAAATATAGATTAACAAGGAGTTGCAAATTTAGTACAAAGAGGTTTTATGTGCTCTTCACTCTGTCCCTCCCATGTTTTATCTTAGAACAGAAGTTCCATATCAAAACCAGGATACTGATATTGGTACACTCTGTATTTGTAATGTGTTAGTTCATCATGTATAGACTTGGCAATCAGAGACACAATCAAGATTTAGAACTATTCCTGTGATGTAATGATCTCCGTTGTGCCATCCTTTAATTATATTATAATGGATGCTGAATTAACTATTTTTTAACAACAATTAATGTGATCATGGAGTAGCATAGTATTCTTTTATGGTAGGAATTTCAGTTTTCTGATTATTCATGTGTGATTTTACAATCACTGTTGATATCTTAATGCATTAATGTGTGTAGGTACTTGCACATGTTTGGGTACTTGGATGCACACACCAACATAAACTTCTACATTCTTTCAAATGAAATATTCTATGTGCAAGGCAGAAGTGGAGGTTAAGTAAAATTCATACATATTGTGAACTTACATTTATGTATCTTGAAGCTTTGTCTCAGCATATAGTCACAGTATTACTATGAACTCAGTGAAATAACAGATGAAAAGGTCTTTCTCCTCCCTCTGGATATGCCTGTTTATGCCATATAAAAAACACTAAGAAACAGGGCCAACAGATGGCGTAATGGTTATGTAGCTGGACTCCCACATAGTCAACCATAGTTCGAATCCCAGACCCAGCAGCTTGAAACACGCCAGTAGCATGCGCGTGCATACTCAAAACCTGAAGAGGAGACTGAAGGAGAAGGGATTGCAGCATAGCCATCCCCTCTGGGGGTGGGGGAGGAATTTCTCACTTTATGTCTCTTTGTCTCTCTCTGTCTCTCTGATGAACACATGTGCCTTATAGCAAAAATATCTCAACAATGATAACAACAACAAAAAAGTACTAAGAATATGATTTTAGAACTACCTATAGAGAAACTCTTCTAAGTTTAAATCCTTGATAGCTGAGTGGCTCAGCAGCCTTAAAGATTTTTTAACCTTTAGCACACTAATGTCTCAAACCCTAAAAGACTGAATAAATAGGTCATACTGTTCACCCCCATTTTTGTATTTTTTATTTCATTTTTTGTTTCTTTTTTATTTACTTTTTTAATAATTATTTTAATATGATAAATTCTTGAGGACATGGTGGAAACACTTCAAATATTAAAACAAATTGTGGAAAACAATTTGGAAAACAAGTGTTAATGAAGTATAAATGGTTGGGAGGGTTATAAGAACCATAAAAACTTTGTTAGGAAGATTGTAACACTAATATCTGTTTCTACATGTAAGTTACATTTACTAAATACTTCGGCAGTAATAAACATTTTTCAATGCATGACCTCTGTAACTATGGCATACGGAGACACTAAGTGAATGACTACATCCGCCTTTTCCTCTGTGGCTCAATTATGGCCCTTCATTAAAGACCTATAAACAGGCACCAGCAGGTAGTGGTTAAGGTGCTGGATTCTCACACGGCCAACCACCAACTACAATTTGAGTTCTGGATCTGGTGCCTTGCTTTCTCACTTTCTCTCTCTCTCTGTGTCTGTCTGACTCCCTTTGGCAACATTTAAAAAAATAATAATGACAAAATTAAATGAAGAAATAATTTTTTTTTTTAAAAAAAGACCTATAACTGAAGTTCCAAAAATGAGGTCAACTTTCATTTCAAGATGCCATATGTGAAAGGTGAAAGACTGATACATGTAGGCTATATTAATTTTGAATATTTAATTAACCAAGTATCACATTAAGTCCAAACAAGTATGTGCATCATAGAAAGAGTAGCTGAGATAGAACAGGTGTATGTTGGAGAAATCAGAGAAGAACAGACAATTGTCTCAAGGTATTCCAAAGCTAACCATTATTGTGTTTTTGCCAAAAGCTTACTACTGGTGTAATTCTTTCACATATATTATCTCAGTCATCCCACATAAACATGCATTTTATTTCCTATTGAGACCATAATATGTACTCTAACCAGATTTTTAATCTTGGCAAGCTTTTTGGGTCCAAAAGTACCAAGATTAATGCTAGGTTGAAACTTAGCCAAAGTGTGCTCCATGAACTGAGTTAACTATACCAAGTAGTAGAAAAAGAATTCTAATTTGGGAAGTAATATGTTTTGTTTGTTGCTTTGAAACAACTGTACACATAAGCACACCAAGACCAATCATGTAATCTCTATTCATAACCCCATGTAGACCATCTGTGAACCAGGCAGCATTCTGGGATGTAAAAATTCTCAGGAATGTGGGTGAGCTTTGAATACTTTTTAAGTAGTATAGCAGGGACATTTGGACATGGCTCTGTCACTAACCACAGATTTTGTCTTTGGTGGGTTGAAAAATACTGCAGCACATCCCTAATGTAGGGACTGTACTTAATGCACATTTGGCTTGGATTATGTCAAAGGTTCCCACTTTTCTCTGTAGGCAGAACAGCCAAGAACCAATAGGAAGTTGTTAAGGACCAAATTTAAGCTCTAGCCACCCTCTAAGGCTTTTTAATTAACTGTATCTATGTAAGTGGATATTTGCAGGTCAAATTAATCAAAGAGAGAGTGAGCTAGCATGCTAATACAAAATGTCCTAGAAGGGAAAAAAATGAAAGAGTTTCAACAAGCTATGTTACAATTGTCCTAGAAAGAATGAAATAAAATAACTTGTGTTCCTTTTTTATATTTATTTAACTTTTATATTGTCATCATCATTATTTTTTAATTTGTTACAGGGCATGAATGCTCACCAGAGAGAAACAGAGGGAGAGAGAAAGAGAAAGAAAATGAGAAAGCGAGCCACCAGGCCCAGGATTCAACTTGCAATGGGCCATGTCAGAGTCCAGTGCCCCAACCACCATATCACCTGCTGGCTCCCAACTTGTGTTCATTTTAATATGCCTTGTTTTCAGAATGCATCTAGACTTGTTGAAAAGTTGTGGAGATGGGGCCAGCAGGTGGCGTGGTGGTTAATGGTGTTATATTCCCTCCTGGTCAACCATGGTTCAAGTCTCAGAACTGGTGGCTTCCTTTCTCACTTTCCCTCTCTCTCTCTCTGGTCAAATTAGGAAATAATAATAAATAAAGTTTTAAAAATTATATAAAAAAAGTCATGAAGATAATACAGGGTTCCTATATATTCTATCCCCAATTCTCCTATTATTAACATCTTACATTTTATACATTTTTTATGATTAATAAACTCATATTGATGGATTGTTTTTAATTAAAGGCCATACTTTATTCAGATTTCCTTTGTTTTTTTATTGAATGTCCTTTCCCTGTTCTAGAATTCTATTTAAGATACATTACATTCAGTCACCATGACTTACTACATACCTCTTCACTGTAATATTTTCCTTCCTTGTTTTAATGACTTTGAAAGATTTAAAGAGTACTAGTCAGTAACTTTCAGGATGGTTTCCATCTGGGATTTGTCTGATACTTTTCTTGTGGTTAGACTGGGATGAGAGATTTTTGGGAGGAAGACAGCAAAGACAAGATGCCACTTTCATCACCTCATGTCAAAGTTACAAATGATTACCATGACTTACCACTGATGAGGTTGACATTGACTACCTGGCTGATATAGTGTCTGTTAGGTGTCTATTTGAAAGGTTATTCTTTCATTCTCATTTCCAGTGATACCCATGTAAAGGAAGTCACTATGTGTGAAATACTTCAGGAGTGGGGAATTATGCACCTGCTCCTATAGGAAAGGTGTTTTAATTAATTATGTAAAATTATTGTGCATGATTTCTCTCTTTTACCCCTCCACCATTTATTTATTCATGCAGTACTTTGTTTCTATCAACACCAATAAGTGAAGATTTACTTTAAACTTTGAATTACAATCTAATGTTATTTTCTTGTTGCTTGACTTATTCCTTGACCATTAGGGACTCTTTTAATTGGCTTCTGTGTCCTTTTGACATACCCATCAATTTTTCCTGTTTGTTTGTTTGTTTTGTTTTGTTTTTCAAGAACCTCTTAACTCATTGGCTCAACAAGGTCATCAAGGCTCAGAATGTCAGTCCTAGATCCAGTTATTTCTCCAGGTGACTTCTGGTTACTCATATTGGAGAATAGTATTAAGAACCAAGATTTGTGTGTCAACTGTGTTCTTTGCTATTGAGATGTCATTTCCTCAAGACTTCTTCCTCTGAGAAAGCAAAATATACACACATATATATATATATATATATATATATATATACACATATGTGTGTGTGTGTATCCATGTACAAGTATACAAGTATACACATATACATACACAAATTTATTTTAATGTGTATCCATCTGCCTCACATTGGCATAAACATGATTCCATGCTGATGTCTAAAACTTTAATCAATTACCATACTAATTCTTCAAATGTTCTTCCTTGAATATCTATTCAGTCACTCTAAGAATAGGAAATTAGTTTCCTACACTCAGCCATACCTAGTTGTTAAACTCCAGCAGGATCTACACTCCGGAATCCACCCTTGGCCTCAGCCAGCCCCAGTGGATTCAAGAAGGTCTCCACATGTGAACCAGAATGCCCCATGTGGGTCAGCCTCACAGAATATTATGTTTTACCACAGGCCCACTATCCAGCCTCCACTGTTACAATTATTAATTGTATATGATTCAGAAATAACTATCCACAAATGTGTGGTACTGTGTTTTCATTTCCTTTTGCCTGTATTCAGACAGATTCCAATCATTTCTCCAGTTACTAAGATCCATCATCTATTACAAATGCAGTTAGTTTTTTTGGTGACAATTTGCATTCTAAAATTTTCTGATTTTCTAAATTTTTTTAAAGTTTTTATAAATTAAGATGAACACTTTTCAACTGGCCCCATAGCCTAGTGGATATGGGCTTCAAATCTTACACAGTCAACCAGAGTTCACATCCCAGTCTGGCAATTTGAAAAATATACTGGGTGTATGTGCACAAATCCCAACAGGATGAAGAAGTAGAAGAGAAGATATTGAGGTGTGACCACACCCTATTAGGGGATGCTTTCTCCTTCTCTCTCTTTATTTCTCTCTCTCTCTCTCTGGAAAACACAAATGCCCTCTAGCAATTAAAAAAAGAAGTTTGGGGACTACCAGATGGCATAATGGTTCTGTTGCTGGGCTCCCACATAGTCAAACATGGTACGAGTCCCAAATCCAGCAGCTTAAAGCTCACACCAGGCCCATGTGCGTGCATGCCTAAAATCCCGAGAGGAGAATGGAGGAATAGGAATTGCAGTGTGGCCAACCCCTTGAGGGGTGATTTCTCCCTTTCTGTCTTTCTGTCTCTCTTTGTCTTTCTAGACAGCACATGTGCCCTATTTAAAAATCTCTCTCTTAAAAAAAAAAAAAAAAAAACACAAAAAGAAAGAAAGAAACAGATTAATACTTTCTTTTGTAATTTCTATGCATTCTGACATGTGCATAGTGTTATGTATCCAACATTACAGTATCACATGGGATAGATTTACTACCTTAAAAGAATCTTCTGTCCTCTGTGATTCCTGTATTCAAGTCCTACCAACAGAATCCTTGCAACCACTGATTTTTTTATTCTTTCTGTAGACTTATATTCTCTCCAATGCCATGTAATTGGAATCATATATTGTGAAATATTTTAAGAGTTTTTTTTTCAGTTAACAATAAAACTTTGGAATTACATATCATGAAATATTTTAAGAGTGTTTTTATTTATTTATTTGGGGTAGCAATATAAATTTAAGATTCATCTGTCTCTGAATGACTTAATTCTCTTTTTTTCTGAGTAGTGCCCTAGTATGTGTGTATGAACCACAAAGTTCCATGGTGTTTCCGTTTTTGTTTTGTTTTGTTTTAATGACCTATGAGAGAGGTTTTTTTTATTGTTTAATAATTATAACTGTAAATACAATAAACTCTTATAAGCAGGTTTTTGTGCAGACATGTTTTCAAATTAGATGCATACCCACTTAGTCATGTGATTGCTGGGTTATATGGTAAGACTATATTAATATTTAAAAGAAATCACTTATCTTTAAAAGACAGCTTGAATGTTCTTAAAATATTTGGAGAGCACATATTTCTAAATAACAACTGTGTCAAAGAAAATTTGCGCAAGAAATTGAAAACTATTTTGAACTAAATAAAAATAAAATACAATTCTTCAGAATGTATAAAAAGCAGGAAAAGTGGTGTGTTTAGAAGCAAATTTGGAGCATTAAGCACCTATTTTAGAAAATAAGAAAGATATCACATGAATAAAATTTTAATTTCATGTTATGAATCTAGAAAACGTGGGTCTAATAAAGCTTAAAACATGTAGAAAAAAATTATGAGTTAGAACATAAATCAATGAAATTGAATGTAAGACACAATAGAGAAAATCAATGAAACTAAAGATGACTGATCATTGGAAAGATCAGTAAAAAGTATTAATCTCTACCTAAACCAGCGATCAGACAGAAGAAACAAATTGCTAATATTGTATTAAATGAAAAAAAAGTCATTACTGGTGATTCCCTTGGCATTAAAAGGATAGAGAAACAATACTATGACCCTCTGTGTTCACAAATTTCACAATTTAGGTAAAATGTTCCAGTTCCTTTAGATGGTTCATAAAAAAATCACATAATATGCATTTAAATAATCTGAACAGTTTATATTTATTAATAACTTATGAAATTGAAGAAGGATTTTAGCTACAGTCCCTAATGGTATAATTACATTATAATTAATAATAACCAATATACTTAACACTTACTACTCATTTTAACACTGGTTGTGTATTAGTATTTTACCCTCAAAGGTACTTCATGAAGCCTGAACTTTTAAAAAAGCCAATTTTCTATAAAGTATGGCAAGTAAAGTATAGAAAGGTTCTGTTTTTGAAGTCAGAATTTTAACATAGGTAATCTGGATTCAGGGTCTGGGATTGCTACTTCCTAAGGAACTGAGGGATAATAGCTATGAATTTCTTAGGGCAACATTTTGTCATTTGCCTCTTAAATACCATTCAGTCTCTTTCTATAATAAGTTTATGATGCATTTACCTAATTACTCATTTCTTTACTTCCTTATTTTGAAACATGAACAATAGCAGCTTGTATTAAAACAGGTAGATGGTGTGGTGGTTAAGGTGCTGGACTTTCACATGGTTGACTGTAGTTTGAGTCCTGGACCCAGGGGTTTGAAAATCACTGGGCCCAAGACAAGCAGATGGTATAATGGTTATGTCACTGGACTCCTACAGGTCCTAGTCTCGAACCTGAACTCTGCATCTTAAAACTCACTCCAGGCGCATGTGTGTGTGCCCAAAATCCCGAGAGGAGACTGGAGGGGAATAGATTGAGGAGTAGCCATCCCCCTGCATCTTAAAACTTACTCCAGGTGCATGTGTGTGTGTGTGTGTGTGTGTGTGTGTGTGTACCCAAAATCCTGAGAGGAGACTGGAGGAGAAGGGATTGAGGCGTGGTCATCCCCCCTGTGGGGCTGTGGGGATGATTTCTGCCTTTCTGTCTCACTGGTGAGCCCTATAGCAAAAATCATTCTCTCTTAAAAAAAAAAAAAAAAAAGAAAAGAAAAAAAAAGAAAAAGAAGAGAAGAGAAAAGAAAGGAAAAGAGATAAGAAAAGAAAAAGAAAATCACTGGGCAAGTGTGTCTGTGTGCCCTAAATCCCAAGAAGAAAATTGAGAAGAGATGGTGGCATGGACATTTCTTATTCCTTCTATCTCTGTCCCGCAAGCACACGTGCCCTATGGCAAAAAAACTAAAAACAGCAACAAAAACAATGAATGTAAATCCAGTATTCAGCACATTTGCTAAGAAATAAAAATACAAAAATAAGATATTTGATAAATGGTAATTTATTATTTTATTGCTGTTATTTTTTTTTAGAGGTTTTTGCTATAGGGCTCATGCACTCGCCAGACAGACAGAGAGACAGAAAGCGAGAAATCACCCCCCAGGGGGATGGCCACGCTGCAATCCCCTCTCTTCCATTTTCCTCTCGGGATCTTGGGCACGCACGCACACGCACCCGGCATGAGTTTTAAGTGACCAGGTTGGGGATGCGAACTGTGGTGGACTACCTGGGAGTCCAGCAATATAGCCATTACGCTAACTGCTGGTCCCTTATTGCTGTTATTTTGATAAGATTGTTTGGAAAAGATACGATTGATGAGTAACCAGACTGGCTTTATTAGGAGGAATCTTAGAACCAACAGTCTTCATAATCCAATCATTATTAAATGAAAGTAATGTTCTTAGAGAACACAATGGAGTTTAACCTTGAGTAATTCTTCCCTGTTATCCAGGATTAAAGTTAAAGGCACTTGCAGAACATATACACATAGAAGTCACACAGCATTGGGGAAGATTTTTATGCGTGTTGGCTTTGTATAGAGTTATCCGAAAAAAAGGAAGTTGTGTCTATAGACATTCATTCAGTGTTTTGAAGGAGGCCATCATTTTTCTAGCATTCATGTAGTGATGCAAATGAATATCCAGAGTCCAATAAAGTTGATATAGGATGTGGATATAGCAAAGAAAAAAAATGAGTGAATGTTTTTGTCTCCTCCAGGTATACACAGAATTGAAAAGTTACTAAACAGTAAAAATCACATCATTAGAGATAACCCAGAATTTTTATCTTTACCAACTTCCTGCTACCACATTAAGTAAAAGTGGTAACATCTGTTCTCCATGCAGGTAGCTAGCACTTCCCGTGTAGGGCAATTGGATCCCCACCAGGTGAACAATTCATCTGCTTGGTATCTCTTTTAAGTGCATCTTTATTCAAATCTTGTTGCTATGTAGACATAACTTTGCTTACTCTCCACTCCCTATAGGTAAGATTTATCTCTCTCTTTTTTTTTCTTTCTTTCTTACCTGCCAGTTTCTAACATGGATGACAAAATATGCAGTATTGTTCACACTTCTACTGATTTCTTTTCATACAGCAGACAAAACTTCCTATATAGAAATTTTGCTAGTCAACAGAAATCCATAAAATACTTTTAATATAATTACAGAATAAGTATCATATTATAAATGCATAAGTTTATAAAAATATATTGCATAGCTAGTAATATATTCACAGTTTCATATATTTAATTAGAGTAAATCTGAAGAGTTAAAGAATTCATTCAATGTAACATACGATATTTCACATTAACCTTTTTTGTTGTTTCAATTTGCTTTCTATTCAATATATTTGTCAGTAGTTTCAGAAATCACCCTAGGATGCTTTCCTTTGGAAGGTCATCTCATGTATGTTCTCAAGAATTCAAATATACAAGTCTTAATTTATACAGAGGGCTATACCTCAGAGCTTGTAACTCAACAAGAGAGGGAGACTTCTTTGTGTATGTGTGTGTGTGTGTACGCATGTGTAAGTGTTTTAATTTAGTTTTTACTGCCCTTGTTTGGATCCTCATGCTCTCCAGCCTAAAATCTTTCAGCAGAGACTTTCTAATTTTAACATCTGATGCAGTTGGTACTGCTGGTTCTAGAAAGTCTAAAATTTTATTCTAAGGGAAAGAAATGTTCTTTTGGGGAGTTTGTGTTTTAGAGAGTGAATCTAGAAAGGTGGTAGAGTTGGTATTATCTAAGAAACTGCAATTATACAGTGTGTCAACTGCTTTCTCATCTCCAGACGCTATTGTCCTCCCAGAAGTTACACCATGGCTAAATTAAATTTAGTGAAGCATGATTCTTGGCTGTCCATGGAATGATTTTTGGCTTCAATATACATTTTGGCCACTTAAGGCTTATTTAAAAGCCATTTCTTATCTATGGTTCTAACCCTACCTCCTTTCTTCCTTTTCTAAATACTGTATTCTTAGAAAATATGACTGCTTTATCTTCTATGTTCCCATACAAAATTCCCTTTCACTGACATATATTTGATTTTTTTTACTTTAATCAATTTATACTTTACATTTTTATTAATTTTACTTGTTGCTTATCTCCCCTATTTGGTTGAAACCTACCATCATGAGATATCTCTTTTAATTTGTATGATCATCATTCCTAAGAGAAAGGCAGATAGTCTACTAATTTGGGTATGACTTACCTATGAATTAGGTACTTATACAGATTTTTTAAAAATTTATTTACTTATTTCTTCCATGGGAGAGAGAGACAGAGAGAACCCCTAAGAAGGTCTTGATTCCACAATCCACCCTCACTTTCAGTCAGCTGTGGAGCATGGGTACATGATGCCTTCAGTATATTTAGGGAGGTTTCCAGTCATGAGTCCAGAATCAGTCCATATGGGTAAGCCTCACAGAGTGAGACATTTCACCATTATGCCACCATCTGACCCCCAGCCTTTAAGACTTAACAAAACCTATGATGTAATTATTATTTCTATTTTGTACTAAAGAGAATAAGGCTCTAAGTGTTTTCTGAGGCTTAGAAATTTATCACAGATTATTCTAAGTCTTATCCATTCTTTTGGAATGTAGTTTTCTCCATGTTTGTTTTAAAGAAAATAGATACACATGTGAAAAATAGATGTGTACGTGTGTATCTGTTTTCTTGTATGTAGGACTATATCGTTTTTTAATAATTACTTTATTTAACTTTATTCATTTTATTTATTTAATTTGACCAGAGAGGGACAGAGCAAGAGAGAGAGAGAAAGTGAGAAAGGAAGCCACCAGGTCTGGGACTTGAACCACGGTTGACTATGTGGGAGTCCAGCGCCCTTAACCACCACGCCACCTGCCAGACCCATAGGACTGTATCTTAACATGAACTTTACTCCAGTAATAGTGGCTACAATAAAATAGGCACTTCAACTAAGAGTCCTTGAATATAGGAAAGATTGGGATTCATATATTGGGTTGATGCAAAAGCAACTGTGGTTCTGGATTGTGAATTTTAAACATTATAACTAGGCTCAAAAAATAATCTTTAATCAAAAGAAACATTACAGTCAACACATTTTACCAATAAGAAATAAGTTTGTTTATTTCTGCAGTGTAGAAATTCATGCTTCAGGATTTGACAAACTCTTGGAAAGCATCTTGTGCATTGTACTGGTTGTGGAAGCATTTTACCTACAAAAAAATTGTCCAGATGTTTGAAGTGTTAGTAGATCAGTGAGCGGTCAGGTAAATACGGCTTATGAGGCAAAACATAATAGCTCATTTGGTTCACCTTTTAAAGCACTGGCTGTGTGACCTGCAATAGGGTGTTGTCAAGACAAAATGGGCCCTTTCTGTTGACCTGCATTGGCTGCAGGCATTGATTGCAGTTTTTGGTGCATCTCATTGATTTGCTAAGCATACTTCTCAGATGTAATGGCTTCACTGGGATTCAGAAAGCTGTAGTGGATCAGACTCCACCAAACAGTGACCATTACTTTTCAACAGTTGTATAAAATCCACCTTTTTGTTGCATGTCACAATTAGATCAAGAATGATTTGTTGTTCCATAGAATAAGAGCAGACAACACTTCAAAATGAAAACCGTTTCTTGATTTTCAGTCAGCTCATGAGGTATCCACCTGGAGAGCTTTTTCACCTTTGCAATTTGCTTCAAACGTAAAGTGACCATAGAATGATCGACAAGGAGTTCTTTGTCAATTTCTTATGTAGTTGTAAGAGGATCAGCTTCAATGATTGCTCTCTATTGGTTGTTGTCAACTTCCAATGGCTGGCCACTACACTCCTTATCTTCAAACCTCTTGTCTCCTTTACAAAACACCTTGAACTACCACTGCGTTGTACATTCATTTGCAGTTCCTGGGTCAATGTGTTGTTGTAAATTATTTCTGCTGCTTTAGGGCCCATTTTGAACTCAAATACAAAAATCATTCAAATTGGCATTTTGTCTAAAATACATATAAAGTAAATAACAAGTAAGAAAGTTACTAGAAAAATGTATGAAGTGAGAAGTTTGCATTAAAATGTTGTATAACATAATCACATTTATTTAAGAATGTATCCAAAATGAAATAGCAAATTTCAAAAATTCAAAAACCACGATTACTTTTGCACCAACATGATATTAGTATACTGTTTCTTCCCACTAACAATTGCCTCAGGAGTTTCAAATGTACGAATTTTCCAAATCTGAATATAAGAAAAAAGGTTATTTCCAGCATTTCATTATCATTTATATTAATAAAGCTTTCTCTACTACTGAGCCAACTCGGTTTTACAAGGCAAAGGAAAGTAATAAAATCAGACTTTTGCTAGAGTGAGGCTGTCTTCCTAATTGCAAATGTAAATGTTGCCAGGTGTTCAGCTCCCTTGTTTTAATAAATAAATAATTAGGAAGCATGATTAATATGAAGCCTGTCTGCCTAGCTGTGCAGAATCTTCTTGAAGAGCAATGTGGGGAATTGATTTGAAGGGCAAAATGTATGCTTGATGGATTGCTTCCAAATCATCCTGGCAAAAGATCATTGCATGACCACATAGTACATGAGTGCTCCATTTGGGGCCAGAACAGAACTATGAACTTGGGAAAAGCATACAAAGTCCCTGTTGTCTTCTATAGGTAAAAGTTAGAACAAGCATCATCTAAACTTAATATCATTGGATTGAATTATGTCCTGAGTCAGAACAGACTTGGTACTCAAACCTGCCACTCTCAACACAAATGGAATTTGGCAATTTAATTCGCTTTTCTTATCTTCTACTTCATTGTTTTGACTATAATAACACCTGTCTGAATCATAAATATTGAATGAGTTTGTGGACATGCAAATACTTAAATTAGAAGCCTCTCCTGGGTGATAGTCATTTTGCTTATTTTCTTAATTTGCAAAATGAATCATGTTTAGAAAACAGTATGTATTATAGTCCTTTATTTTAAAAATACAATGTTAATCAGCGTATTAAAATATCTTAAATTATTTTGTAATAGTGAAACCTACATACATTTTTATCTAGTAATCCACATACTTATCCAATTACAAGAATTTAAACATTCACTTTTCTAAATATACTTCAGGAAATTAAGGAAGGGTGTGGTCAATAATTAAGATGCTATTCCTATAAATAGACATAACATTGTCAAGATAAAAATAGGAAAATATTTCCATTCCCAAAATATCTCCAGAAATTTGGAGAATGAGATCAAGATTTTTAGAGAATCAAAAAAAGTTATCAGGGAACCAGCAGTTAGCGTAATGGCTATGTCACTGGACTCCCACGTAGTTGACCGCAGTTCAAGTCCTGGACCCTGCGGCTTAAACTCAACGCTGGGCGCATGTGCGTGCGTGCCCAAGATCCCGAGAGGAGAATGGAGGAGAAGGGATTGCGGCATGGCCAACCACTCTGGGTGGTGATTTCTCGCTTTCTATCTCTCTGTTTCTCTCTGTCTTTATGGCAAGCACACGCGCCTGTAGCAAAAACCTCTCCAAAAAAAAAAAAGTTATCAGGACAGAATTCTTCAAATTTACATTGGGTTTGAATACTTGTGGTTCTGTGACTTCTCTACAGGACTCCTCTTTTAGTGTTAGATTTCTTTTTGGAGTGAGAATATATATTCAAATTAATATCCAAAGTGACAAGGGATTTTATCCATTAAATAATATGGAAGATTGTATTTTTGAAATGGTTAATTTTTCTGTCTCTTGTGATATTGTTGCTCCTGCCATATTTAAATCATTCTCTAACTGTTCTTTATTATGCAATTTACACTAATCAGTAGTGTTTACATAATGGAATGCCAGTAAAAACTTGTAAATTTTTGCACATTGGAAACTCTTTTCTCCTTTTTTATGTGGATATCTTATGTACACAAACTTAGACTGACCTGCTAAAGATGAGAAATCACAGAGAGGCCCTACCTATCCCAAATATCCCTGATGTTTCACCTGAGGTGCAGCAAATATGAGCAAGTCTAATCCTAGCAGAACCAATCTAGACCAGAGTCGTCCAATTTACTGACTGAATCATGGAAAATATAAGTAGTTGTTATTTTAAATGACTGAGTTTTGTGGTGGTTTTTTCTTTTTAATACAAAAATAAGACACGTTATTTTTTAAAATGCACAAGTTAGGAGTCAGTTGGTGATGTGGTAGTTACGGCACTGGACTCCACATAGCTGACAGCTCTTGGAGCCCCAGACTCAGTGTCTTGAAAATCATGCTGAGCAGAGACGGCAAGTGGTGTGGTGGTTAAAGATGCTGGACTTTCATATAGCTGACTGAAGTTCGAGTCTTGGACCTGACAGCTCACTCACTCACTTTCTCTCTACCTCTCTCTGATCAAATTGAAACTAATAATAATAACAAATAATAATAAATAATAAATAAATATGATGACTTTTTTAAAAATGGAAAATCATGCTGGGCATGTGTACCCACATGCTCAAAATCCGTAATATATATATATATATATATTTATGTCTTTCTCTGGCAAGTGTATTCACCCTATGACAAAAATAAAAAAAAAAAGCATATATTTAAATTATATAATTTGACAACTTTGGATATGGTAAATACTCAACAACATCAAAATTAATGTAATAAATATATCCAATGCCTCAAAGTTCCCCTTCTGCCATGCTTTTTGTAATAAGAACACTTACTACATTTTTACATGCAGAACACTGTTTTGTTAATGACAGGTACAACATTGCACAGAAAAATTTCTAGAACTTACTCATTTAGCATAACTGGAAGTTTATATCTATTAAACAACTTTCCATTATCCCCTTTCTTCTACTCCTTGGCAATAACTACTGTAGTTTTGCTTGTTATTTCTTTATGTTTTGTTTTGCTTGCTATTGTATGACTTTCAAACATATTTTGGAAATTAACCCCCTATAAAACATATGCTTTACAAATATCTTATCCCATTCTGTAGGTTGAATTTTTTATTATTTGTTTGCTATACAGAAGCATTTTATTTTAATATGGTCCTACTTGCATTTTTTATGAAGCCTGTATTTTTTGCTGTCATAGTCAAGAAATCATTGTTAATATATTTCATATACTAACAATGGCTACTAAAAAGGAAGTTTTTTTTTTCTTTTTCTTTTTTTTCTTGGAGAGGTTTTCGCTATAGGGCGCGTGTACTTGCCAGACAGACAGAGACAGAGACAGAAAGCGAGAAATCACCCCCCAGGGGGGATGGCCATGCCACAATCCCTTCTCTTCCATTCTCCTCTCGGGATCTTGGGCATGCACACACACGTGCCCAGTGTGAGTTTTAAGCCATCGGGTCCGGAACGCGAACCGTGGTCGTCTACATGGGAGTCCAGCGACATAGCCATTACGCTAATTGCTGGTTCCCAAAAAGGAAGTTTTTAAAAATCCTTTTACAATAACATCAAAAAGAATAAAAATATCTAGGAATAAAGTTAACTAAACAGGTGAACCACCAGTAAAATGAAACTACAAAATACTGATAAAAGAAATTATAGACACATATAAATGGAGAGACATCCTGATTTCATGGATTGGGAGACTTAACACAGTTAAAATGTTTATGTCAACTGAAGAAACCTAAAGATTTTATGTTTTGCCCATGAAAATCCCAGTGGCTTTTTAAAAAATTAAAATAGACTAAAATATAAAAAATTATAAAAATCATCATGGACTCAGAATAGTCAAAAAGATCTCAACAAAAAGAACTAAGCTAATCTGCTAATAGTTTAAAATAGTATAGTACTGGCATAAAAGACAGGCATATAGGTCTATGGAACTGAATAGAGAGAGCTCTCAAAAAAACACCTATGTGTACATGGTTAACTTTTGGAAAGGGAACCAAGAATACACAATAGAGAAAGGACAGTCTCTTCAATAAATGATTGGAAAAATTGGATGTTCACACATATAACAATAAATTTGGATCTGTACCTTATGCCACACACAAAAATTAATTCAAAATAACTTAAAAACTTAAGGAAAATTTCTAAAACTGTAACATTCATAGAAGAAAGCATTAGGGTGACTTTTTTGTTACAATAGATAACTGATACAAACAAAAATAGGAAGTCCAGGAAACCTACTGGATTATAGCATCAAACATTTTCAAAATAAAATAGGACAAAGTTTTATTACCTAATCATTGCACATTCAACATTCTGTAGCCAAATCCTTCCATATTAGTTTTGTTACCATTCTGACTATTACAGAATAATAGTTGAATTTATATACTCCCATGAGATTTTATTTTTATACTAAAACATATTTATTGTTAGTTTCTTATTACTAACAGAGGCAATATCTTTTTCCTTTTAATAGATAACCAATTTATTTTTGTCTCCATTCATGCTTTCACTGTTTGCTTGCTTGCTTGCTTGCAGTAGGAAATGGGAGAGAGGGGGGAATGTAAAAAGAAACCTTAAAGGACAGCAGATGGCATGGAGGTCAAGGCAGTGGATCCCACATGGCTCACACTAGTTTCAGATATGGTGGCATGAAAAACACTCTGGACACGTGGGCATTCATGTCCAAAATCCTGAGAGGGAATGGAAAAGAAGGAATTGAAGTGTAGCTACCCCCTTCCCTGTGGGGGGTGATTACTCACTTCCCTCTTTCTCTTGCCCTATCTTTCTCTCGCCAGTGAGTGTGTGCACCCAATAGCAAAAATACTAAAATAAATAATAAATAAATACCAACAACAACAACAAAAGAATGGAAGGCCTATTTGGAGCTCATATGTTGAGATAAACCTTAAAATGTCAATGTCAGATTAAACTGATTAATGTGGACATTGAGAATCCCTGGGAGGGTTTATTGAGGGAATCAAGTTCACTATAGCTCATGATGGGCAAGGGACTTCTTTCTGATTTCCAGAATGTAGGAATCTCTGGAGCAGCTAAAGACATCCCACTTGGATCTAAACAGAGACATTCTCTTAATTAGGAGTCATTGCATTTCAAGCCAGCAAATGCAAGCAACTGCCAAACAAAGAAGGAAGTAAAGGAGGATCAGTGCTGACACTATCTTGACTTTTTGGAAGTCAAGTGCCTTGAACCATTTCACTGACTCCCAGAATGAAGTAAGAGTGAAAGTGAATTTGAGAGAATACCAAGGCAGTTATTAAATTTTGTTGTTGTTGTTTTTTATACCAGTGGGGACAACTAAAGTGGAGTGTGCCAATCAAGAAAAAGAACATATTAAAGTTAACTTAGGTTTTTTTGTTTGTTTGTTTTTTTGTCAATTTCTGTATCGACTTAACCTGCACAACAATTTTTCAGTCTCTAGTTATTACTTAGAGTGACTTGTCATTACCTGTTTTTTTGTTTGTAGGTTTCATTTTTTTTTTTTTTTTGGCAACTTAAAGGAGGCTGGTTTTTCTTGGTTCTACTCCTTAGAGGAAGGAAGAAGAGCGAAACTGTTTAGACTACAGGTTTCAAATATGGACAGGAATTGTGGGTCTACATTCAATATGGGTTTTGTAAAATTTGGCACTTTATTTTACACTTCTGAACTTTTTTTTATTGGTACATTGGTATGCTACCAATGAGGAA
Organism: Tupaia belangeri chinensis; assembly: GCF_000334495.1. Taxonomy (NCBI): domain Eukaryota; kingdom Metazoa; phylum Chordata; class Mammalia; order Scandentia; family Tupaiidae; genus Tupaia; species Tupaia belangeri. Next base: position 1,627,577 of record NW_006159569.1, read on the forward strand.
TTAAATATGGTAATGTATATTCGCTACTAACTTTCAATACTTGGTAAACAGCAAGAGCTCAAAAACTGTTAGCTATAATTATTCTTGTTACAAACAGGGCTGAATATTGATCCTATTTTTCATCAGGGATCCTTTTTATGCATTTATTGAAATATTATTTAGATGCCATAAATTCTTCCATAGAAAAGGCATAAATAATGTGTATGCATTATCATCAGGGAGTTGTGCAGACATCACCACAATCTAAATTTAGAACATTTCATTCCTTCAAAAAGAAATCCAGTATCATCAGTCACCAAGATTCAATTGTCATATTTAAATACAAATCTACATTTAGTCTCTATGGATTTTTCTATTCTAGATGATTTGTTGTATGTGCCAGGCATGTCAAAGAAGCTCAGGACTTTTATTATTATTAACAGCCATCTTCTATGCAAGAGAGAGAATGAGATGAGTAATTAAATGGCCATGAGGTATCAGCAGTAAAAGATCAGTGAGAACTAGTGTATTGGAGAAATGGTGAATCATTTGGTTTCACTTAACTCAAAGTCTGAACTATCTCTGAATTGCTTTATAAATATGCTTACACATACTTCAATATTTAATCATTTGGTTTGGATTTGCTGATAATTATGTCTAGAAAAAATACTGAATAGTTGAGTTCCCTTAATGAGTACTTATCATTCTTTATTTCAATTTGTATGTGCCTTTTTCTCCCACTGGGTCAGAGCTTTTTGAGGAGAAAGAGTTAAGTCTAGCTCACATTCATAATGCTAGAGGCTAGTGATGGGGCATGACACAACATCCTATCTCAATATACAGTACATACATATACATTTATATTTATATACTTATCTATTTGCCTATATCCATACTGAAGTTCAGAAATATTAACCAACTTCCTGAATATTATATAGCTCACAAATGCCAGTTAACAATCTAGTTGTGATCTCATAAGACCAAAAGAGCTTTTTTCTACATTATGATATTTTACTTCCTCTTTCAGTAATACTGTAACTTTTGGAGGCAGTTTTTCTCTGAGCCACAATTCTGGCCTCATACTCTTGATATGTATTTTCATCTCTGCAATAAATAATAACTCTTGCTTCACAAGTTGAGAGCAATCAAGTTGCTTTCTCAGCTGATTGCTGTAGAGATGCTGAGAGGATGACTTCTCAGTCATAAATAATTCAAGACACCCACTATCTACTACATGGCAGACAGTGTGCTCAATGGGTAATTTAAATGTAGCCAGTGGAATTACCTCCTCAGAAACTTTTACTTATTTTTCCTCAATATATGGAGATCATCTACTTATTTGTGCAACAAATAATTGATTAACAAAATGTTTGACACCAGCCTTGTCGAGTTTTGCCTCTTCAAATAGAAATAAATGTAATAAAGTAGACATAATTGTCTTTATTTGTTGGCCTTTATTTCTAAGAAGATTTCCAAAGTACAGTAATAGATATTTTCATCATCTCCATCATCAGTATAAACTATGTGTCTCCAAGAAACTCCATTGATTAAAAACCATGCTTGTTGCTGATAATATCTATATACACAGGGAGAGTGAATGAGAGGTGCATGGTGTATTTATTGAATAAATGAGTGAAATGTAATTACTATCACATCACCATCTTATTGCCTACAGTTACATTTTCGCTCACCTTATAGGATTTTAATGATTAGAATTTGTATAGTGCAATTTGATCTTCAATGAAAGCTCTAAGGAGTTTTTTATTTAAGTGATAATAAAACAAATATAGTACTTGAGATAAATACAAGTAAATAAATGAAACAATTTGCCCAAAACTATCTCATTTACAATTGCAGAAGGAGCATATAGATCCAAATTTTCTGATTTATTGCCACAGATACCCAGAAACAGCATACTTGTGGTTGTGGACACATAGGCCATAATTTTCTGGAGAAGAATGTTGAAGACAAGAGAGGCTAACTGTCCAAGAAGAAATTCATTGAGTTAGGTATAAAATTTAAAGAATCAGTTATTCATGAAAACAGAAAAGGTGATCTTCCAAATACAGAGAATAGGTTGTGGAAAGAAACTGAGACCAAAAGTGGCATCTAGTTTGAATCTGCAAAAATTTAGATGTGTAAAATGCGAAGTGTGTTTTTCTTTTTTTGTTTAAAAAAAGTACATGAAATTTGCTTAATATGAGTGATGGAACATGTTCAATGCACTGACAGGAAATTAGGACATTCATAGTATTTTGCAATGTCATCATTATTAAATGTCTAAAAGGAAAAAAAAGTAACATTTTTATCATGCCAAAAAGAAATCCACGCAGATAATATTTTAATTGAGTTGTCTTTTTGTTGTTGAAATGTAAAAGCTATTTATACATTCTGGATGAGAGACACTTGTTAGATTTTTGCAAATTATTTCTCTAATTTTCAAGGTTGTCATTTCACATTTTTTATGTCTTTTTTCCTAACTATATTTTATTTTGCAATTTGTTATTTGTATTTACTTTTACATCTTTATGGCATACAATATGGTTTTTCAAAACATGCATGACAATCAACTCAAATATATTACCACATACATCTTTTTCAACATAGGAAGTTACATTCTTGTGTCTGTTAAACACTTTTCTTTTGAGTCCCTCCCACCCAAGTTTTAGCACCCATCTCAACTACTTTTTGAAAAATTTTCGATGAAGCCCAAATTTATCTTTTTTCTCCTCCTGTCACTGCTTTTGGTGTCACATATAAGAATGCTCTGCTATGTCCAAGGTCATAAAGGTTTACCTCTCAGGTTTTCTATGGGTTTTAAAGTTTTAATTCTCACATTTAAGTCAGTGTTCCCTTTCAAGTTCAACTTTTCAACGTAAAATAGCATTCTATATTGGTACTGTTGCAAATTGTTCTTTCTTTTTCTTACACTTTTTTTAAAAAAAATTGTTATAGGATGGATGCATGTGCAGGCTAGAGAAAAACAGAGAGAGATTAAGAGAGGAAAAATGAGTAAGTGCCTCCTCACCTCCAGGAAGATACCACATGACAATCCCTTCTCCTCTATTTCTCCTCTTGTGATCTTGGTCACACATGCAGACATAACCAAAGTGCTTTACAAGTCTCAGGGTCCAGGACTCACACTGCACAGATGGTCATGTGGGATCCAGCCATCTTAACCACCGTGCAGCCTTGCTGGGTTTTTGTTTTTGTTTTTGTTTTTGTTTTTTTTCCTCTAGTTTTCTTTGGCCTGATGTTGTTCCATAAATCCTGTAGACTTTCTTTATTCTTTTTTATTTATTAAGTGTGTGTGTGTGGGTGTGTGTCTGATAGAGTTATTTCAAAAGTCCCGTCTTCATGTTCAGAGGTTCTCTCTCTGCTAAATCTATTCTGTTGTTGAAGCTCTCAACTGTATTTTTATAATAATTTATGAATACAACTCCATAATTTATGATACTTAATTTTTTTATATTTTGCTATTGGGCATATGCACTCTCCAGAAAGAGACAGGAGAATGTGAGAAAGCATTCCCCCTTGCCCAGGGGTACGGCCATGCCACAGTAATTTCTTCTCTATTCTTCAGATTTTGGACTAGTACACACACACACACACACACACACACACACACACACTTGGTGTGCTTTTCAAGCTGCCAGGTCTGGGTCTCAAACTGGACAGTTGGCCATATGGGATGCAGCCAACTTAAACACCATGTCACTAACTGGTGCAATAACTACCTGATTTTTGAATTTCTCATTCATATCATGAATTGTTTTTCTGATTTTGCTGAAATGTTTATTTTTATTCTCTTATATCTCACTGAGGTTGCTTTACATCATTATTTTGAACTTCCCTTCAGGGATTTTATAGTATTCTTCTCTTTGGGGCTTGTTACTAGGGAATTATTGTGTCCTTTGAGTTGCCATGTTTCTTTGCTTTTCTATTTTATGAAATGTTACACTTTGCAATTATATAGGTATTTGAAAATAGTTGTGAGGAGTCTCCTTTTTGACTTTGGAACTATTGACATTTTAATTTAATGCATTTTTTCTCACATCTATGAAAATGTCATAAATATTTATGGCATACATATGGTTTTTCAAATCATGCATGCAATGTGTGATAATCTAATCTGGGATATTATTAAATACTTAATTTTTAACAAAGAACCTTACATTCTTGTGTCTGTTAATTTTTTGGGGAGAGATTTTTGCCATAGAGAGTGTGTGCTCACTGGAGAGAAAGAGTGACAGAAACGGAAAGTGAGAAAAACCTCCAGGGGATGGTCATGCCACAGTCCCTTCTCCTCCAGTCTCCTCTTAGGATTTTGGGCACACACACACATGCCTGGAATGAGTTTTCAGCTACTATGACCTGGGCACAAACCACAGTCGAGGTAGTCTAGCATCTCAACCACTGATAAATGTTTTGCTGAGCCCTTCTCACCCACCATCCAAAATCTACTCCTCCCCAATCAATATCTACACTTGTCTTTCCTGATATTATGTCAGAGTCTTTAAATTTTGCCAGAGTACAAATATTTGGAATATGTATTCTCTCACATTTTCATGTTTCTTGTATCCCTATGTTGGTATCTGCATACCTTGTGAAACAGTTAGCTCTTACAATTTTCTAGAATAGCTTTCATGAAGAATGACTCTGTCTTGTAGATGTGTTCCAAAGTAACAGTTGGGTAGAGTACTTTTGTCTTGGTCTTGTTGAGTACAGTAATTTAATTTCTGGGTGATTCCTTTGGCTTTAGTCAACATCAGGAGCGTCTGAGAGCACTTCTGTGACCTAGATTGCACGAGTTGGTGGAGGTAATGGTACAGCTTCGCTGAAGATGGCAGTCACAGGTAGAGTGATTTCTGGGACCTTAGGAGGTATTTCTGATGCTTGAAGCTTCTGCTGTTTGTTGGGCAGCTTTGGTTTGTAGAGTAGTCACCATTTGAGGAAGTCCTCAGGTTCTGGAGTGCATGTGCAGCCTGGGATACACCTACTGGTTGTATTTCATAAATATTAAATATTAACTCATGAAAATGAAACTTTACAAATAACCAATATCATTTACTGATCATGTATAATTTGCTATAATATATACATACACATCTCGATTAGTGTGTATTTATCCTTATTTTGTGAATAAACAATCAAGAGTCACTGCATTTAAATGAAAATCTTAATAATCAACATGTTTTCAGTGATCAAATGGCCATTTGATTGGCCCTGAATGTATTAATATCCTTATCACTCACTTTTAAATCTACTAACGGCAAAAGCTTTTACTAAACTAAAAAGTAAAATGTAGCAATTTGGCCATCTGTAATCATGTCAAACTGAAAATATGTTTAATGAAGTGTGATCTAATAGTTTACTTTGAACATTAAATAATCATTATTAAAAGCGACATATTTTATTGTGTCAGGTGACTTAAATTTTTGTTTTGTTTTGTTTTGCTGCCAACTTGCTATCAGACAAAAGTCAAATAGTTTAAGCTACAGCCTTTCCTCCAATATAAATTTCAAACAAATATCATTAACCAATTTAAGATATGGTATCATCACTAAACTTTGAAGATTTATAATTATATTTCTCATAAAAGAAAAAAAATCATATTACTAAGGTTTATAAAAATATATAAACACTTATAAACAAAATAGTTAACTTTCAAAAATGCATATAATCAGTCAGGCATATGAAAAAAGACACAAAAAAAGTTTAAAAAGGAACTCACCTAAGTTGACCGTGTTTAGACTTATCTCACTAGCCACATATGTACAGTCAAATGCATTTTTAAAAATCTCAGAACAATTAGCTTCTTTTTTATAATAATCCAGAAAGCAAAATTACATGAGGAAACTGATAAAGATCCCACAGATAAGAGTGTTCATATTGTAAACATGTATACATCAGAGTTGAATGGTGGTGCAGTGGTAAAGCACCTGGATCCACTTGGGAAGGTCTCTAGTTTATGCTCTGGGACTTCTCTACACACCATAGGCATGTGCCCACAACATGGTCTGGGCTAGCTGGTGGTAGTGGTAGACTGTGGGGCGAGGACACTGTTGGGGGGACTGTCTCTCTTTTTCTCTTGCCTAGTTCTCTGATAAAAGAAATAAACTTTAAAAAAATGTATAAGTGGCTCACTTAAAAATAAAGCTATGATTATTGTCAATGATGCCGAAGTATTGTAACAGAAATGCTGCATAAAAAAATAAACACCTAAACTCACTGGCACATAGTAAGAATTTACTACTAAGTCATCCATTTGACAGTCAACTTTGCAGTTCTTTTTCTATGTACCTTCTCAGGCTCAGATTGGAGGTGCAACAGATACTCATGACTTTTTTAAGAGAATGGAAAAGGTTCAGGAGAGAAAGCCAAAATGAATATGTGAATTTCCTAGTTTCCTGACCATTCCATTGGCTAAGCAAGTTACATAGTTAAGCCAAGAATCACAGACTGGTCAGACTACTCTATACCATGAGGCTGTGGCAAGTTTGTGGCTTTATGCTTTTATTAAGAAAGCTAGAATTGTTTGGTCCAATAATTAAAGCAATCATGAATGAAAAAATATTGCAGTATTATATCATTCAATTTAAAAAAAATAGTAATTTTCCCTATATTGTATTTAAGGTCCAGATCTACAGCTTTATCAATTTAGTTTCAGATTAAATATCATTTGAGACAGGGATATTAAGAGACCTCATAAAGAAAACTAATATTCATTGAGTAGGTATCCCATTCTCATAAATGTAATTGACACTTGTTGTAAATTATTTGCATTCTTCCCAATAACTCTTCAGGCAGATAATTCATTGCCCTTTCTTTCTCTCTCTCTCTTTCTTTCTTTCTTTCTTTTCTTTCTCCCTTCCTTCCTTCCTTCTTTTCTTTCTTTTTCTTTGATAATATAATCAGGAAAAAGTAATTTTAAGTGACTTGTCCAAGGAAATAAAATAACCATCATATATAGCTTGCCATATTCCAGACAAAGGTCTAAATATTTTACATGAAGTAATGCATTTAATATGTATTAAAATATTTTTGAGGCAACTAGTATTATTCTCCCTGTTTTGGCTGATAAAGACATTGAGGTTTGGAAAGTGTCTTGTCAAATGTTACTCAGGTATCAAATGACTGAGCCAAGATTTAATCACAAACAATGTGGCTACGGAATATAAATTTGGAAACAGAATGTAGAAGGAGAGTGGTCAAAATTCAAATATGTATTTCTCTTAATATCAAAGCAAATAACAACCAGTTGACAGAACCTAGAGATAATTTTCATTTTTTCAAGTTTTTGTATGGCTAGAAAATCCAAATCAAGATAAAGCAAACATAACACATCCTAAAGTATCCAAATCCTTTGAGGATTAAATGGAGGTTCTGGGATGATGATTGCAAAGAAAAACAGTCCACAAAATTGAAAATCTTATGCCCTTCTTTTTGTCTCTTTGTGTCAAAATGGCCAAGCTTATTTTTCTTTTATATTTTAAGAGACTAGAAGGACTTGTAGTTCCTTGCTAAATTGCTCTAAAGATGAGAGTGTATGAAAGTGCCATTTGCTGATCTCTGGATACTGAGTAGAAAATCTTTCATTTAATTTGATGCTTGGGTTCAGTGCCTAGTTTTGACACTAGATACCTGCTGTGATTGATACCTGTAAGAACAGACATCACTGCAGTGTATAGGGTGGTACCATGAGTCCTAAACAATGTCAGACTTCTCGCATGCTCGCAAACACTTGGGGAGCAAACACAGTAAACAGGATTTTGAGTTTTTGGAAAGACCTTAGAGGCAGAGCTCAAGCCTATAATTTCTTTTCTGCCAGTCATATTAATCAATGCACTGCCATATGAACAAAATGTGAAATGTTAAGCCAGCATGAAAATTTTGTATTTAATCCTCTCCTTTTCAACCAAATGACCTAATTTCCTGAAAAATTAATGATAGTGACCATAATACTAAGAATATGCTAATATCAGAAATGTTCATGGTTAAATTATAACGGTAATAGTTAACACTGTCCTGAACATATTCTATGAAATCTCTCTCTTTTTTTTTTTTTTTTGTCAAGATTGTTTTGCAATCGGGCATGTGCACTCACCAGAGAGAGGCTGAGAGAGAGGGAAAGTTAGAAATCACCCCCCACCCCGGGGGGGGGGCGGTGGCCACACTGCAGTACGTCCTCAATTCTTCACTCAGGATTTTAAGCACACATCAACTTACACCTTGCATGTCTTGCATGTCTTCTGGGCTGCCAGATCTAGGATTCATACCATTCAGTTGGCCTTGTGGGATCAAGAACCTTAACATCACACCACCTGCTTGCCCCATCTCTTAATAGTTTAACAACTCTTTAATTTGGGGTTAAAGTACTTCTTTTACTGATGAAAAAATTATATTTAAGGACTACATTTCCAATGATATGCAATTAGTTTTTCTCTTATTTTTTTACATTTAATCACTGTACATCTTCACAGCATACAAAGTGAATCTTCTCAGTATGAGTACTGAATATCAGTCCAGTTAAAGAAACGACCATACACATTATTATAAACACATAGTTTTCCATTTTTGTACCCATTAAATGTTTTGCTTACCTCCCTTCCCCTGATTTCCTCTCTCCCACCACCTACTGCTCACCCTCCTCCCACATTGTCTCTAGTAGTATACTGTACTATCTTTCAGTTTCTACCATAGAGTGCAGACATTTGTTATATATTGAATGGGGACATACAATGCCTCTTTTTCATAGTCAGGCTTGGTTTTACTTAGCATTTAAATCTTCCATATTCATCCACTTTCTATCAAATATCAGGGTCTCATTGTGTTTTGTTTATAGCTGAGTGGTGTTCGATAGTGTGTATGTGCCACACTTTTCAATCCATTCACCTGCAGTTAGCAAAAGTTTGCAAAGTCTGAAAACTAAGTAGCCTCATCCTACAATGCTGGGCCACATGCTATAGATTAACCTATTCTATTATTTCCCAGTGTTAGCACATATCTCTGCTGGCTAATCTCTTCTTCCATCTCCCTTCACCTCCCATTCCTACTGACGCTTTAACACTACCTCTAATAAACTTCTAAGTTTTCTGTAAGACTGGGATATTGGGGCCAGGAGATGGTGTAGTGCTTATGTCCCTGGACTCCCACATGGCCGAGCACAGTTCAACTTCTGGATCTGGTGGCTTGAAACTCGCACTGGGTGCATGTGTGTGCATGCCCAAAATCCCAAGAGAAGAAAGGTTTGTGGCATGGCAATCCTCCTGGAGGGTTGGTTTCTTACTTTCTCTCTCACTCTCTCTGTCTCTCTTTCCAGTAAGAACAAACACTCTATAGCAAAAGTCTCTTAAAAACAAAACAAAAAAACAAAACACACTGGGTTACCTATTTTATTTACCTCTTAAGTTTTCTGAGCTTCCCTGCAAGATATAAAATTCTTGAGAATATGGACTGGGTCACCATGGTAAATCCTGTGCATTGTAAGTAGTGTAAAAAAAAAGTAGGTTTTTTTGGTGAAAAAAAAGTGTTACCATGGAGTCATAATAACAGTTATTATCTAAAAAATTCTTGCCATGGTCCATGTGGTTAATATACTCATCTCTACCTCTCACAATAGCTATACAAGAGAAGTATTTTTTAAGTGATTTTATTACTACCAGTACTATTATTGTTATAATTGGCACTTAACAAGTGAGACAGTAAAAGTTCAAAGAGGTTAAGTAACTATTTCTCACACTACTGGTAACTTGGAAAGCTAAGACGGTCTTTTGTGACTATTTGGGATTGAAGCTGCTTTGGGATTTGCCACATTAATGTCAAGTGATTAAGCGATGATATGCTTTAATTTTACTTGATTTGTGTCTGTTGTCATCCTTCTTTTTTTAGCCCTAAATTGATTCTTTTGGGAAAGAGAAGAGAGAATCTCTACTGTTGCAAGAGCCTTTGTGAATGGAATCTAATCTTTTATCTCTTCCTATACAGTTTCTTATATTTGCATAATTGTTTTGACTCTGCTGCCTCTGTTGACTCTCTCTCTCTCTTTTCCTAAAGTTCAAGAGCAGGACCAGATGCCCATGTGTGTACTCCATTCAGGAGTGGCCCTTGGCCATCTCATTTCTCAGTGGTTTTTGTTGTGCTCATCTATTCAGGAAGCCCGACTTTACAAGGGCTCATTTGCTGGTTAATTGTATTCTCAGATCCTCTAAGAATGCTATCGCACCTGCTCTCCACTTCACCATCTCTTTTGATCTCTCTAGAAATATCCAACTTTGATTACGTGAAAATCTTCTGTAACTGCAATACGTGCCTGGAAAGCAACTGAAACTGCCATTGTGACTGTTTTGACCTGAAAAAAAGAAAGGCTATTTTAGGGCTTGTATATAGTGACAACAAGGGCAAAACAGACCTTCTGATCTCTGTGTAATACAGTTCAGGACATAAGATTTGATTCACCTAATGTTTGACCAATTTTAAACAGTTGTGAGTTGCACAGTTAACACTTTGAACACAATTTTTTACACACTTAGTCCACCATTAAATTTCTACCCTTTTTCTTTATTATTATTATTCTTAGGTTTTTACCATAGGCATATGCTCTTGCTAAAGAGAGGGAGAAAGAGACAGTGAGAGGGAAAGTGACAAATCACTTCCCCCAGGGGACCAGCAGTTAGCGTAATGGCTATGTCACTGGACTCCCATGTAGTTGATTGTGGTTCGCATCCCGGACCCGGTGGCTTAAAAACTCCCTCCAGGTGCGTGTGCGTGCGTGCCCAAGATCCCGAGAGGAGAATGGAGGAGAAGGGATTGCAGCATGGCCATCCCGCCTGGGAGGGTGATTTCTCACTTTCTGTCTCTCTGTCTGTCTGGTGAGTGCATGCACCCTATAGCAAAAGCATCTAAAAAAAAGAAAGAAAGAAAGAAAGAAAGAAAGAAAGAAAGAAAGAAAGAAAGAAAGAAAGAAAGAAAGAAAGAAAGAAAGAAAGAAGAAAGAAAGAAAGAAAGGAAGAAAGGGGAGGAGATGGCCAGAAAGAAAGAAAGAAAGAAGAAAGAAAGAAAAAATCACTTCCCTGGGGACCGGGGAGGAGATGGCCACGCTACAGTCCTTTCCCTTCCGTTGTCCTCCTGGGATTTTGGGCATGTATGTGAATGCATCCACCATGATTTTCAAGTTACCAGGTTTGGTTCTTGAATTGCTGTCAGTCATGTGGGAATCCAGCACCTTAACCACCACAGCAACTGCTAGCCCCTAAAGTTCTATTTAAGCAGTCATTTATTACTGCTTCTAATTAAGGGGAAAAAAGCAAAAATATAACCCAATTTCTAAAGAAATACTACCATTGGAAAAAAATGCAAAAAAATATAAACTAATAAAAATTGAAGAATTTACACTTATGAAGCAAAATTTATTCCAAAACTAAAATTATCTTCTTTCTTTCTTTCTTTCTTTCTTTTTAATTTTAGAGAGGTTTTTGGTATATGTGCTCATCAGAGAGACAGAAAGAGACAGAAAGCAGAAAATCACGCCTCCCCAGAAGAGATGGCCATGCTCCAATCCCTTCTTCTTCAGTATCTTCTCTGGATTTTGGCCATGCACACACACACATCTGGCATGAGTTTCAAGCCACTGGTTCTGGGACTCGAACCTCAGTCAACTATGTGGAATTCCAGCAATGTAACCATTATACCACTGTCAACTTCTGCCGTGTCTCTTCATATACCTGCAAAACAAATATTTATTTTATGGCAAAACTTGTATTATTCCTTATTGTAATTTTTAAGAACCATTTCATGTCACATCATCACAGAGCATGGCACAAAGTGAAATCTTGAAAGTTAAAGCATAAATGAGTACATATTCAATTACCAAGGATTAGGTATCTATTTATTCTTTCATTCATTCATTAATCAAGGTATCTTGAATACTTATTATGCATGGGGCATTATGTTGGATGATAAAATAGAGATTTAGGTTAATTAAAGAAAGAGTCACTACGTCTGGGAAAGCCTTTATATTATTATCATATAAATTTCTAATTACTTATTCATTTACAGTTATGAAAATTATGTACTTGCATGTAAGGATATGTTACTTTCCAAGTTACCATCAACCCATGGAAATGATGAGAACAGGCAGAATGACATTTCTGTGAGGATTATAATACCACAAGGTAAGTATCCCATGAACAATACCTTTTTTTTTTTTTTCCATGAGATGAAGCATTATCTAGGGAAAGTTATGTATACTATTTGAGGAATATTTACAAATTAAAATAATGATAAATTTTTTGTGTTCTTCCCTTCCTTTGGAAAAGATAGATTAATATATTTATCTAACCAGAAATACTTGCATTAGGAATATTAGAAAGCAATGAGCCCAATTGTTCTTTGATATTTGAATCTCCTCCCTTACTCATATTTGAATATTCCAATGAGAATCAAAATCTACTGGCTTGTGATTGAATCTGTTTCATTTTGCCTCAGCTTGAGAAATTTTGGGTTCTTCTCATCATTGCTAGCTCTAACCATTAAAAAAGAGCAATGTTCACATATGAAGACAAGATGGTTATTGCATAAGATTGTGGGTATCATGGTCATCTTAGCCCCACCGTAATAGTTCTACTTCTGTTGAATTTAATTCAAATTATTTTACAAATAAAAGTGTTTTTTTTCTGGATGCCAACAGATATTTTGCATTGTTCAATCTCTTCTATAGTTTACTGGAATAATTTAACCATTAGTGAGAACTTTCATTTCCAATTTCAGATTAGCCAGATTTCTTATAAGGTAGATGTCTATCCAAAGCTATTAAAGTAATAGTTTTTATTTCTCTAACACAAAATCTTATTTTCAGCCCAGAGGTAATGCATCTTACTTCCTTTTGGCACATGGCCCTTATTCTTTCAGAGTCTCTAATTAGACCATCTGTTTCAAAGTTAGTCAACCATTGGGAATGGATGTAGTTTTGTTAGTGTTTGCTTATCTGTTTGTTTGTTATACTTTCATCAATGACATTTCAATATGGTTTCTTACTTGTGGTAACCTGAGATCATCTATTTCTCTTCCAAATGAAGAATATCTTTTTCAATTACTGTTCACCTCTACAGCATCAAGTGAAATGCGGGTCATCTCATTTTTTTTTTCATTCAATGAAAAGCTATTTGTAAAAATATCTAAAATGTTACAGGGGAGAGAAGAGAAAGGAAGCACCATGTGTATTATTAAGTAGGTATTTATGACAGAACACAAGGTTTAGTCATTTTATAGAAGATTAATTTTTATCTTGTTTAAAAGTAATATGAATCCATATTTACATACTTTAGAAAGTTTAAAAGTTTTAAAATATGGCTACATAGTTATACCTACCCTAGAGAGATCTGAAAGAGTTGGATACTGAAGTTCATGAGGCCTGAATGTTCTGTTAGAGCCACAGTATCTGTCTGAACTCAGTTAAGCCATTTCAACTCTGCCAACTTCAGTTTCTCTATAATAAAACACATGAGTTTTGTGAGAGTACTTCCACTTCACTTGATGCACAATCACTGTTTCTGAGTTGCTTTAAGAATTATATAAGATTAAATGTAAAAATTAGTCATGGAACTAGCAGTTAATTCCAAGAGTTAACTGCTGTGAAAAACAAAGAGTTTATTACATATATAGTAACCTAAATGTTTTCAGGTGTCTTCCTAGTTTGTATGACAGGATAAAGCATTCTATTGTCATCCAAGGAAAGACCAGTCTTTTACCCCCCCCCACTTAATTATTATTACAAAGATAAAAAGTTCTTTTAAAGTGGCCACTAGATTTAGTTGAAGCCTTATGAAGTCTAAGGCCTGTTCTAGTCTGTTCTATTTTTAATAACCGGAAGCACCTGAATCTGGATAATTGAAAAGACTAAAGATTATTCAGCTCACAGTTTGGAAGTCCGAGATCTTAGGGCTGTCTCTAGTGAAGGTCTTCCTGTTGGTATGTCACATGGCAAGACAGAGCAGGGCAGGAGCACACATGTTTGTGCCCTTGTGTCTCTTTGTCCTTCCAAATCCACCAGAACTCAATCATGGGGACCCCATCCTGTTGACCTTAATCTTAACCTCCCAAAGGTCACTTCTTCAACACAACTTTATTAACATTTCACTTACTTCATCTTGTCACAACCAAATTTCAACACAAATTTTTAGAGGACACGTTAGAACCATAGCCAAGATCATTATGTCATGACCATTTATTTGCCTTTTCATTTTTATCTTTTCTTTTTGACCTCACACAATGAACCTTATGAAATCTGGGTATTGGAAGAATTACATCTGTTCATTGTAATACCTAAACTGTGGTTTGTTCTGAAACCTGGATTGGTCTGAATAAATGGATTTGTCTTTGCAGATGGCACTAACATCAAAGTTTAGAAAATACTTTCAGGTGTAAGCTCTTTATACATACAGGATACAAAAACAATTCTTTCCTAGCTTCTTTTGTCAGTGATTCTTTCCTTTCATCACATATTAAAGGGTTTTCTGTAGTCATAGGATTCCTACTTTGTAGATGTGGGTAGCACTTTTCAGAGTTCCATTGGTTAAACTTGTAAGTTAATTTGTAATTTGCATAAGATTTTTATAAATGGATTCTAAGAAGTTGGAAACATTTTAGTTTGTTGTTGTTTTATGTTTTATTTTTTTCATAGGGAGGTTTTTGCTAGAGGGCACCTTATAATGTTTTCTTCTTCTATATCAAACAAAAATATTGTATCACCACCACCATTCTTTTGCCTTTTGGTGAAGTACTTTATTGTATGATCTGCCCAATTACACGAAGTACAAATTCCTTGCCATTTAATGTCTTTCCTTTCCTTACAACATAATAAGCTTCAAAGGGCTGCAGAATAGAGAAATACATTCTTCCTAGAAAGGAGAAGCAAACTTTATCTTGGAAACTTAAATTATATCTCAACAATCTACCTATAGATGAAATGTTAAAGGACAAAAAGAAGAATAAAGGCAGGTGTGAGTGACACCCATGTATATGTAGGCAAGAAAATAGCTCATTGAATTCAGTTTATTTACATGTTACCCAATTATGTTCCCACTGACATCTTCTTGGACTATTTATTGTGAAATTCCTTTTTTTTTCTTTTTCTTTCGTAGATGATTTTGCTATAAAGCACATGTCCTTGCCAGAGAGACAGAGAGAGAGATAGAAAGAAAGCAAGACATCATCCCCACAGGTGGAATGACCATGCCTCAATCCTTTCTCCTTCATTCTCCTCTTGAAATCTTGGGCATGCACACACTTATGCCTGGCACGAGTTTTAAGCCACCTAGTTCAGGATGTAAACTGCAAATGACTACTTAAGAGTCCAGCAACATAATCATTATGCCATCTGCTGGTCCCTCTTGGAATTAAGACAGACAGCTTTGCTCAGTAATACCCTGATCATACATTAATCACACAAAGAGTTTCTGCTTTAGGGCATCTTTGGTAGTGGTGTTTGGGACACACGCAGGTTCTCACTCAGCACTTGGACACTCACTAACATGGAAACACAAGATTTAACCATTTATGAAGCAACCCTGAGTAAAAGAGAGAGGAAATCTATTAACTACATACATGTAACAATTTTGAAATGTGTACTACTTATTAGGAAAATGTGACCCTCAATTGCCAAAAGCTCTAAACAGCTCCAGTCTGCATCTTAATATTGGTTCTTTTCCTCTCCTGCCATACACATTCCAATCTCCAATCTCCCACCCTTCTTCCCTAGTGTAATTTCTCAAATAAATTATGCTGATGCAAAACCTTGACTCAGAACTGCTTCCTAATGAGTAACTATGAGTCATCATGGGGCAGGTGGGGGATGGAGGCATATTAATATGCATTGGGAACTGACGTGTCCTCATAGTCTTTTAAAAATCTAGATGCATTATTTAATAAACACATTATTACAAGATTAGATTACTGTTCCTACTTAAATACAGCAATTGAGATTTAGAAAGAAAATATTTCTCAAATAACGCAATTAAGCAATCAGTCCCTCTGACTTTAAACCAGAAGTTTTTCACAAAAACAAGTTTCAGATGAAAGTAGACCTTCCACTCAGTCAGTAGATTATTCCTTTATTCTTCTTTTTTTTTTCTTTTTGAAGCTTTTTGCCATAGGGCTTATGTTCTTGCCTAGGAGACAGAGAAAGGGAAGGAGAGAACATCCCCCTTTGAGGGGGGGAGTTCATGTCCAAATACCTTCTCCTCCATTCCCCTCTTGGAACTTCGGGCATATATGTCCATGCTTCTGATTTGATTTTCTTTTTTTACTTTATTTACATTTTTTAATACATTCAATCACATTTTTTAGCTTACAAGGTGACCATTTCAATATGTGAACATTTCTCCCTGGTCCAGTTAATCAAAATATAACAATACTACCTCCCTGTCTCAACAATGCTGTCTCCGTATCCCACCTCCAAATGTTTTTCCCCAGGCCCCACTCCTCCACACACACCACATCTGGCATTCACACCCATCTCTTGTGTTTGTACATCCTTTAGCCTGTCAGTTTCAGTTATAGAGTGCGGACACTTGGTATATATTAAGTGGGGACATACACTTTCTCTCCTTCATAGTCTGGCTTGCTTCACTCAGTAAATCTTCTATATTCTTCCACTTTCTGTCAAAAGCCAGGGTTTTGTTGTGTTTTTATTTTTTTTTAATGGCTGAATAGTATTCCATAGAATATATGTGCCACAGTTTTTCAATCCATTCATCTATACAGGGGCATTTGGGTTGGTTCCATGTCTTAGCAACTGTGAAAAGTGCCGCAATAAACATAAATGTGCAAGCACTTTTCCAATGAAGAATTCTTCTGTCCTTTGGGTAGATGCCAAGGACTGGGATTGCTGGATCATATGGTAGTTCTATTTGTAGACTTTTGAGGAGTATCCAAATTGTTCTCCACAGTAGTTGGACTAATTTACATTCCTACCAGCAGTGTAAGAGAGTTCCCCTTTCACCACACCCCCGCCAAGACTTATCATTTTTTGTTTCTGGTTTCATTTTCAAGCTGCATGGTCCAGGACTCAAATCATGGTTGGCCATGTTGGAATCCAGCAACTTAACCACCATACCTCCTGAAGATCCCAGTGGATTATTTTTAACCTGAAAGTATATATACCTTTTCCCTAAAAGAAAGGAGAGGGCTTTTATTATAAGTATCTATCTCAAACATTTAAATACAATGAAATTTTCTTCTCTAAGATAAAATGCAGCATGGTCAATCATCCAATAATTTCCTATACCAATGGGAGTAGTTTGTATATGTTATTGCTCCCACAGATCTCAAAAAATTTCTTAATACATTTTAGGGTATTATTCTGTATTCAATTTCTATTTTTTTGCATCTTTTTATTATTATTATCATCATATTCTTCTTTATATTACATTGGGTTACATATAATTTTACAGTGTATTACATTGATTTTTCAAAAGGGAATGCCATGCATGTCAGTCAATACAGAGACATTAATCTCCCCACTTCATCATTCAATATCTTTTCTATGTTTTTTCCAATTATTATTATTATTATAATTGTTTTTTAAAACAGTTAATCACTATTTCTCATTTTGCTTGTAAAAAGACTTTACCCATCATGAAATACGTCTCAGACCAATCCAGTTGAGAATACTATATGTGTCATCACCAACAGGTAATAAGCCATATCTGTTTCTCACTAACGTCTCACCTCTCTATTGTTCTCTTAATATCTTTCTCTATCCTCTTCTCCTCACCACCCCCATTCCACACTGTCCTATTCTCGTTAAGTACCTTTGCTGCTTTTATGTCCTCCAATTTTTCACTCTCTACCATAGAGTGTGGATAGTCAGTATATATTGTGTGGATACATCCAATATCTTTCTTTCATAGCCTGGCTTACTTCACTCAGCAATAGATCCTCCATATCTGACCACTTTCTATCAAATGCCAGGGTCTTGTTATTTTTTATGGCTGAGTAGTATTCCATAGAGTATATATACAACACTTCTCCAATTCATTCATCAGTTTGTGGACATTGCACTTCGCATGAGTTTCAAGACATTGTGTCTGACACTTGAAACATGGTTAACCATTTGGTAGTCCAGTGTCTTAACCACCATGTCACCTGCTGCCCTCTTCAATTCCTATTTAGGTTTTTCATTGAGCAATATTGTTAATATATATTAGCATGTAGCTGATAACATCTTGAAAAAAATAAAAATATCATTTAATGTATAAGATATGCTAAGGCTGAGAAAAGTTGACAAATTTATTTAAGGTCTGGATTACCAATAATTTGCAGAGTGAAAAATTAATACCAGGTTTATCTGGCCCAACCTCTGTGTTCTTACTAATCTTTGAAAATTTACTTAATTTGAATCAACTATGACACATTTAAAACTGATTATCCTAATAATAGAAAGCTGTCGTTAATATTATGAAAGTAACATCACTGAAATTAAGAACTTGCAGTAAGTTTTTATTTCTTTATTTTTCAAATTAAATGTTAGATTTATTGGCTGTCTCTGGTATACGAGGTGAAAATGTCTCAATTTAGGACATTCTAAACCTTGCTTTGCCTTCCCGCTGTACATCAGACCAGCATCAGGCCCAGAAGTTCACCACCAGCGACAGCAGACAGAAACTGCTGCTGGTTCTCATGTCAATCATGATTCATTCCACAGTTTTAGTAAGCTTTTTGTTTTTTTCTTTCATAGCATCTTCCTCTTTTCAAATTCCTTGTAGATGGTGGTTCCCAGCTGCGCGGGAGACATGCTGACCACAACTCCTGCACTCTGAAGGGCGGAGATCTTCTCTTTAGCTCCACCTTTTCCTCCAGCAATCATTGTCGCCTCATGGCCCATTCTCCTGCCAGGAGGAGCAGTTAAACCAGCAATGAAGGACACTACAGGCTTGGCGTTTGGACCTGAATTATGTTGCTTCAAAAATTCAGCAGCATTTTCTTCTGCATTACCTCCAATTTCACCAATCAATATGATACCTTCTGTGGATGAATCGTTCAGAAAGACTTCAAGGCAGTCAATAAAATCTGTCCCATTGAAGGGATCACCTCCAATACCAACACACAAAGACTGCCCCAATCCAACTTGTGTTGTTTGGTGAACTGCTTCATAAGTCAAGGTGCCAGATCTGAACACAATATCAATTCTTCCTTTCTTGTGAATATGGCCAGGCATGATACCAATTTTACATTCTCCAGGATTGATGACTCCAGGATAGTTTGGCCCGATTAGCCTTGTCTTTCCCTGGCACAGCAGTTTGTGCTTGACCCGTACCAAGTCCTGCTGTGGGATACCTTCAGTAATGCACACAACCAAGGGCATTTCTGCATCAACAGCTTCATTAATGGCAGCAGCAGCAAAAGGAAGGGGGATGTAAATTACAGATGCTGTCGCTCCTGTCTGCTCTTTGGCCTCCTTCACAGTATTAAAGACTGGTAAGCCCAGATGTGTCTTGCCTCCTTTCCCTGGAGTGTTGCCTCCAACAAGTTTGGAGCGATATTCCAATGCCTGCTGGCTATGAAAGGTACCCTGCTTACCAGTAAAACCCTGGGAAATAACCTTTGTATTCTTATCAACATAGAGATGTTTCTGAGAAGCTAGAGAGGAACAATGCTGAATTCCATCCTGTTGCAGGAAGAAGGTGAGCGACAGTAGCCGGGGGGCGGTAAGGCCACTGCTGCCAGAGACCATGGTCGAGGTGGCAGCAGCAGCAAGGGCTGCTGTCATGGTGGTAAGTTTTTATTTCAAGTTTTTAGTATCTAAAATAAATTTAGCTCATTATATTTATTTCAAGATCATCTCATTTCTTGTTTGCCCATTAACATTCCAAAATGAAACTATGTGTAACACAAATAAAAACCTCATCATAGCCAAAAATATCTCTGTTTAGATCCCATAAAGAGAATAATGAGAGCTGAGATTTCTCTTCCCTTGCTCAGTAAGTGGGTCACTTAATAGCCTCCTCAATCTTCTATAGTGCTTTAGGGATTTTAAAGAACTTGCAAACAATTAGTTGAATCTCAAAATAACCCTGTGGTGGAGGCAATGAAGGGATTAATGTTCCCATTTTACAGATGAAGAAAGGGATACTCTAATAATCTGGGGGATCTGTCAAATTACATAGACACATTCAAGCCTTAAATTTATATTATTTTGATTCCAAATAAATAAAAGTGGCATAAATTATCAACATATGTTTAAAATTAGAAATCTGGTTAATTTGTATATAAGCAGTTATTAACATAGGTGTAGCTAGCTCTTTTTACATATGACTAATTGTTTCATTTCTAATTTAATTTTACTAGCAAGAGTCAATGGATCCTTGACAGTACAGTGCAATGGATAAAGAAAACATTTCATAACTGAGAATGACAGTGAATTTTTAAAATGCTGAGCTGACTCCATGGTCAGTTGGTTATGGCAACCATATGGCTCACAGAATTCTAGTCCTGGATCCAGCATCCTCAGAAACACATCAGGTGCCTGTGTAAGTATGCCCAAATTCCCAAAGAGAGGATGAGATGGAGAAGGGATTGTGGTACGACCATTTCCCAAAGCACATCTTTCTCTTCTCTCTCTATCTCTCTGGTGAGTGCACGTGCCCTCTAATAAAATAAATAAATAAAACAGTAAAAAAATTAGAATATGAGAATATGTAAATGTGTGGAATTCTAAAGGAAATGGTTAATATGTGAACTTAACAAGTTTTGCACTAAATAGGTTAAAAAAGATCAATGACACTTAAGATAGGCAAAAATGACATGATTACATGAAGGTAAGTTTTAGTATTAGTGGAAAGGGGACTGACTGCTAATTTCTCTTATAAAAAGAATAACATATCTAGCTCCCGGACAGGTTGATTTGATGTCAATTTCAGGAACGTTACCCCCTAACCTTGACTACTATCATCAATAATTAAATACCTAGTTTGAATTAGGTAAATAAATGAGTTTATTTTGTATATCAGACACGTGAATGCCTGCAGCCTCTTACACATTTACTTTTAATATCTCTTTTAACTTTTTTTCATCCCATTTCTGTTACTTCTTGTGTCAAAGACTTATTTAGTTAGGTAAGTCTCTGTTATGATCATCAAATTATAGGTAAGACAGTAGAAATTAAAAATGGCTTTAAGGAGCCAATAGGTTGTATGGTGGTTGAGGTGTTGGACTCCCACAAGGGCAACTGTGTTTTGAGCCCTGGACCTGGTGACTTGAAAATCATGTCAGAAATGTGTGCTTGCAAGCCCAAAAGGAGAATGGAGGAGAACGTATTGTGGCATGGTCATTCTCCCAGGGGTGTACTTGCTCACTTTCCCTCTCACTGTCTTTCTCTGTTTCTCTCCAGGGAGCACACATGCCCCATGGGGGGGGAAAATGGCTTTAGAACATTTTTAATTTATTCCATTTCTAAGGGGCAAACAATACTCAAAGCTTGTTTGTAATTAAGTATTATATTTTCTCTTTACTCAGGTAAAAGAATTTTTCAGCAATAAACAAAAACAGTAGCACCCTAATCTTGAAGGCTAGGTCTCCACGATTCAGACAGATACTAAGTTATGTAATTACTTGTGCAGTTGTAGTGTCAGGTGCTACATGAGAATAGCAGATACTACCCTTCAGACAATGGGACAAATTCCAGGCCCATCTCCCTTACTTTCTATCACCCCTAACAATATAGGTGGGGATACTAAAATATTCCTATACTTGTCAGCATTTCTTTAGAATTTAATATGACTGAATTATTGAAGTCAAGAATTAATAGCTACAGTGTGTACCAATTACTCTAAATATGACATACTGCCAAATAGTGAAGTAAAACAATTCTCTTGGTTATCTAGAAAGCTTCTTTATTGAGTAGGCAAGGTGAGAAATTGCAGCATGGACTATTTAGTCACTTTTATATAATATTCATTAAGATTTTAAGTGCCCTTGATAGGTTTCTTTGTTAGCATTTTTCACTATCTTTTCTTTATGGACATTCTTCATTCAATTTTCAATCTATGTGACAATACTTGCAGTTAAGGTAATTTGAATTAAATTTTCAAGCTAGATTTGTGTGTGTGTGCGTGTATGTGTGTGTGTTTGTGAAATGCTATCAACTTGTTTTATTATTATCAAGATATTTTCCATCTACTCTATTCCTTTATCCACTAATTTAGTGAGTTTATCAAAAAAGCAATCAAGTTTTTCTGGCATAATATGTTCTATATAAATTTAGCATGGCCCCAGAGAATGTAATCTCCTATTTATTAACAAAGCAGGCAACAGAATCACATGCTTCTTTTTTTTAACCACACTACTCCAGGGGACTGTTGGAGAGACTGAGTCCTGGTTTGAAAAAGGAATTCACAATCTGTTTTCTGTAAAGGGGTAGGAACGCTAAGACATGGGGCCAATCTCTTAAAGCTCACATAGAAATCTCCATTTGATTGAGTGGATTTACAGAGCACTATATCCCTGAGGTAAAATTAAGAGCCTTGAAGTGTCATGGACATAGTATTTGAAATTCTGCAAGCTGGCCAGAGCCAGGGCTCACAGTCAGCCTTGTTGGAACTCCAAGACTCCATAAAGGTCCTGCCATCTGCCACATGTTTTATATAGTAACCTTTTAATTGACCTCATCATACATTTTCCCTGGTCCTATTATGTTCAATTTCCTTAGAAATCTTATTTTGTTAAATGGACTTCTGAGTTGCTCTTGTTAAATGCTTTTTGTTTTTATTAGACTAAGGAAGGACAAAAATTTTAAAAATGCAAATACTACAGCTGGAAAACTCCCAGTGAATCGAGTAGGCTTATATGTAAATTAAATGAAATGGTAACTACAAAAAAAAATTAAAAATTAAGTATTCTTTCTCTAATTTTAGCCTATAAAGGAATTATTTCTTAAATGCAAAATTTGGGGTACCACTTATGTAGGGTATGACACAACAAACTGGAAAATGGGAATAAGCCATTAGTGTAATGGCTATGTCACTGGACTCCCACGTAGTCAACCACGGTTTGTGTCCTGGACCCGGTGGCTTAAAACTCATGCTGGGTGTGTGTGCATGCGTGCCCAAGACCCCAAGAGGAGAATGGAGGAGAAGGGATTGCAGTGTGACCATCCCCCCTGGGGGGTGATTTCTCGCTTTCTGTCTCTATGTCTCTCTCTGTCTGTCTGGTGAGCGCACATAACCTATAGCGAAAAAAAAATGGAGCTGTCTGTCTCTTGAAGAAGGGCTGTTCTTGTGAGTGGGAATTTTGTGGGTCACATATTTGTTCTTCAGGTCTGAATGTTGTGTGTAGTGGTCTCAGTGAGCTAGTTTTTGGTTCATAGTGGCCTGTACTGTGTTTTCAAGAGTGTTGAGCTTTGGATTAAGGTGGGATTTGCTTTGTAAATCAATGAATGTTGCTGCAGGTCCTACGGACATTAGGTTGTGTGTATGGAATTTTGTGAGTCACATATTTGTTCTTCAGGTTTGAATGTTGTGTGTAGTTGTCTTACTGAACTAGTTTTTTGTTCACCGTGGATGGTGCTGTAGTTTCAAGAGGGTTGAGCTTTAGCTTAAAGTGGGGTTTGCTTTGTAAATCAATGAATGTTGCTGTGTGTCTTACTGACATTAGGTTGTGAGGAGGAAATTTTGTGGGTCACATACTTATTCTGCAGGTCAGAATGTTGTGTGTAGTGGTCTCAGTGAGCTGGTTATTTGTTTACAGTGGCCTGTGCTGTGGTTTAAAGTGGGTTGAGCTTTAGCTTAAATTGGACTTTGCTTTGTAAATCAATGAATGTTGCTGAGGGTCCTAGTGATGTTTCCGTGTGCATTGTGAGATTTTTCAGTTTCAATTTTTTTTCTTCGATCTGAATGTTGTATGTAGTGGTCTCAGTGAGCTGGTTTTTGGTTCATAGTGGCCTGTACTTTGGTTTAAAAAGGTTGATTTTTGGCTGAAAGTGGGATTTGCTTTGTTTCTCAAGGAATGTTGGTCAGGGTCTCAGTGAGGTAAGGTTATGTTTTGGAATTTTTCTCAATGGCAGGTTTTTTCTTTGTGTCTGAATGTTGTGTATAGTTTTCTCAGTGAGCTGGTTTTTGGTTCACTGTTGCTTGTGCTGTGGTTTAAAGTGGGGTTAAGTTTGGCTTAAAGTGGGGTTTGCTCTGTAGCTCAATGAATGTTACAGAAGGTCCCAGTGAGTTTAGTGTGTGACTGTGGAGTTTTGTGGTTCGTAGAGTTGTTCTTTGGTTCTGAGTGATGTATGTAGGTTTCTCAGTGAGGTGCTGTTTGCTTCCCAGTGGGCTTTGCTGTGATTTAAAGTTGGTTGAGGTTTGGCTTTGAGGGGGTTTGCTTTGAAAATCAATGAATGTTGCTGAGGGTCCCAGTTATGTCCGGGTTTGAGTGGAAAGTTTTGCAGGTGGCAGATTTTTTTTCTTCGGATCTGAATGTTGTGTGTAGTGGTCTCTTTGAGCTGATCTTTGATTCACAGTGGCCTGTGTTGTGGTTTAAAGTGGGTTGAATTTTGTCTTAAAGTGGGGTTTGCTTTATAACTCAAAGAATGTTGCTGAGGGTGTCAATGAGGTTAGGCTGTGATTTGGGAGTTTTCTGGGTGGCAGAATATTTCTGCGGGTCTGAATGTTATGTGTTTTTGTGTCAGTGACCTGGTTTTTGGTTTATACCGAGGTGCGTGGTGGCTTAAAGTGGGTTGAGCTTTGGCTTTAAGTGGGGTTTGCTTTTGAAATCAATGAATGTTTCTGAGGGTCCCACTGACGATAGGGTGTGAGGGGGGAATTTTGTGGGTTGGAGATTTGTTTTCGGGTCTGAATGTTTTGTGTAGTGGTCTCAGTAAGCTGATTTTTGGCTCACAGTGGCCTCTGCTGTGGTTTAAGTTTGGTTGAGCTTTGGCTTAAAGTGGGGTTTGCTTTGTAAATCAATGGGTATTGCTGAGTTCCCAATGAGGTTAAGGTGTGAGTGGGGAACTTTGTGGGTCACAGATTTGTTTTTCGGGTCTGAAAGTTGTGCATAGTGGTCTCAGTGAGCTGGTTTTTGGTTCACAGTGGCCTAAGCTGTGGTTTAAAATTGATTGAGCTTTGGCTTAAAGTGGGGTTTGCTTTGCAAATCAATGAATCTTGCTGAGGGTATGAATGAGGTTAGGATGTGAGTGGTTAATTTTGTGGGATGCAGATTTGTTCTTCAGGTCTGAATGTTGTGTGTAGTGGTCTCAGTGAGCTGGTTTTTGGTTCACAGTGTGCTGGATTCTGGTTTAAAAAGTTTGAGTTTTAACTTAAAATGTGGTTTGCTTTGAAACTCAATGAATGTTGCTGGGATTCCAACTGAGGTTAGGGTGTGAGTGGGGAACTTTGTGGGCTTCAGATTTGTTATTCGGGTCTGAATGTTCTGTGTATTGATCTCAGTGAGTTGATTTTTGGTTCACAGTGAGTTGTGCTTTGGTTTAAATGGGTTGAGGCTGTGCACTAGTTTAAATTGTGGTGTGCAGTGTCACTCCATCTATTTTGCTACTGAGTTTAGGCTGTGAGTGGAGTGTGTTGTGTGTCGCTAATTTGCACTTTGGGTCTCAGTGATGTGTGCTATGGTCTCAATGAGTTCTGCGGTAGGTTGTACTGAGCTCTGATGTTTTACAAAGTGAGGTGTTCTTTCGCTAAAATGGGGTGTGCTGTGTATCTCAATGAATTTAGCTGTGGGTTCCAGTGAGGTAAAGGTGTGTTGGGGGTGATCTGTGGGTCGCATATTTGTTCTTTATGTCTCAGTGATGTTTGTATTGTTCTCAGTGAGGTGTGCTGTGGGTCACAGTGGTCTTTGATGTAGTTTAACATTTGATGTGCTGTGGGTTAAAGTGGGCTGTGCAGTGTAACTCAATGAAATTTCCTGTGGGACCTAGTGCATTTACTGTGTCAGTGGGGTGTGTTATGGTTGGCAGATTTGGTCTTTGGGTCTCAGTGATGTGTGTGGATGTCTCAGTTAGGCATACTGTGGCCCCTGTGGGCTGTACTGTTTTTGAAAATGGAGTGTGCCGTGGCTCCAAGTGAGATGTGCAGTGTTACTCAATTTTGCTGTGGGGCCTAGTGAGTTTTGTCTGTGTGTGGGTTTGTGTTGTGGGTGGAAGATTTGTTACTTAGGTCTCAGTTATATGTGCAGTGGTGTCTCTGAGGTGTGCTTGTGTCCACAGGAGACTGTGCTCTTGTTTAAAGTGGGGCATGCTATGCTTAAAGTGGGATGTGCAGTGTAATTCAATAAAGTTTGCTGTAAGGCCTAGTGTGTTTTGTCTGTGAGTGGGGTTGTGTTGTGGGTGACAGATTTGTTACTTAGGTCTCAGTGATGTGTGCAGTGGTGTCACTGAGGTGTGATTGTGTTCACAAGTGGCCATGTACTTGTTTAAAGTGGGATGTGCTATGGCTTAAAGTGGGGTGAACAGTGTAACTCAATGAATGTTGCTGTGATCACTACTGTGGTTACTGTGTGAGTGCAGTCTTTGTTGTTCTAACATTATTTCTCTGGATCTCAGTGATTGTGTGCAGTGGTCTCAGGTAGGTGTGCTGTTGAATGCAGTGGGCTGTGCTAATGTTTCAAGTGGGGTGTGCTGTGACTTAAAGTAGGCTGCACTGTAACTCAATGAAATTTCCTTAGGGTCCTAGTAAGTTTACAGTGCGTGTGCGTTCTGTTTTGATTGACCAATTTGTTACTTTGGTCTCAGTGATGTGTGCAGTGGTGTCACTGAGGTGTAATTTTGTTCACAGGAGGCTATGTACTTGTTTAAAGTGGGGTGTGCAGTGTTGCTTCATGTATTTTGCTGTGGGTCCTACTAAGTTAGGGTGTGAGTGGTATGTGTTGTATCTCGCTAATTTGTACTTTCAGTATCAGTGATGTTTGCTGTGGTATCAATGAGTTATGCGGTGGGTCACACGGGGCTATGACATTTTACAAAGTGAGGTATTCTTTTGCTAATATTGGGGTGTTCTGTGTATCTCAATGAATTTTCCTGTTGGTCCCAGTGAGGTTAAGGTGTGTGTGGGGTGATCTGTGGGTAGGACATTAGTTATTTGGTCTCAGTGATGTGTGTATTGTTCTCAATGAGGTGTGCTGTGGGTCACAGTGGTCTGTGATGTTGCTTAAAGTTGGATGTGCTGGGGCTTAAAGTGGGCTGTGCAGTGTGACACAATGAAATTTTCTGTGGGTCCTAGTGTGTTTCTAGTGTCAGTGGGTTGTGTTGTGGTTGGTAGATTTGTTTTATGGGTCTCGGTGAAGTGTGTGATTGTCTCAGTTAGGTGTACTGTGGCCTCAGTGGGCTGTACTGTTGTATAAAGTGGGGTGTGCCATGGCTTCAAGTGGGGTGTGCCGTGTAACTAAATGAATTTTGCTGTGGGGCCTAGTGAGTTTTGACTTTGAGTGGGGATGTGTTGGGGGTGGCAGAGTTGTTACTTAGGTTTCAGTGATGTGTGCAGTGGAGTCACTGAGGTGTGATTGTGTTCACAGGATACTGTCCTCTTGTTTACAGTGTAGTGTGCTATGGATTAAAATGTGGTGTGCAGTGTAATTCAATGAATTTTTCTGTAGGGACTAGTGTGTTTTGTCTGTGAGTCGAGTTGTGTTGTGAGTGGCAGATTTGTTACTTAGGATTGAGTGGTGTATGCAGTGGTGTCATTTAGGTATGATTCTGTTCACAGGCAGCTGTGCACTTCTTTAAAGGGGGTGTGTTATGGCTTAAAGTGGGGTGAGCAGTTTAACTCAATGAATTTTGCTGTGGTCTCTAATGAGATTATTGTGTGAGTGTGGTCTTTTATGGGTCTCAGATTAGTTCTCTGGGTCTCAGTGATGTGTGCAGTGGTCTCACATAGGTGTGCTGTGGGTCGTAGTGGGCTGTGCTGTTGTTTTAAGTGGGGTGTGCTCTGGCTTAAAGTGGGCTGTGTACTGTAACTCAGTGAAATTTCTTGTGTGTCCTAGTGAATTTATGGTGTGTGTGGGTTCTCTTTTGATTGGAAGATTTGTTACTTTGGTCTCAGTGATGTGTGCAGTGGTGTCAATGAAATGTGACTGTGTTCATAGGAGGCTGCACACTTGTTTAAAGTGGGGTGTGCATTGTCACTCCATGTATTTTGCTGTGGGTCCTACTGAGATTAGGATGTGAGTTGGGTGTGCCGTGAGTCGCTAATTTGTACTTTGGGTCTCAGTGATGTGTGCTGTGTTCTCAATGAGTTGTGCGGTGGATCTCACAGGGCTGTGACATTTTACAAAGTGAGGTATTCTTTTGCTAAAATTGGGGTGTGCTGTGTATCTCAATGAATTTTGCTGTCAGTCCCAGTGAGGCAAAGGTGTGTGGGGGGTGATCTGTGGGTCGCACATTTCTTCTTTGGGTCTCAGTGATGTGTGCATTAGTCTCAGTGAGGTGTCCTGTGGGTCACAGTGGTTTGTGATGTTCTTTAAAGTTGGATGTACTGTGGCTTAAAGTGGGCTGTGCAGTGTAGCACAATGAAATTTCCTGTTGGTCCTAGTGTGCTTATGGTGTCAGTGGGGTGTGTTGTGGTTGGCATATTTGTTCTTTGGGTCTTAATGGCGTGTGCAAAAGTCTCAGTTAGGTGTACTATGGTCTCAGCAGGCTGTGCTGTTGTTGAAAGTGGGGTGTGCCATGGCGTCAAGCGGGGTGTGCAGTGTTACGCAATAAATTTTGCTGTGGTGTCTAGTGAGTTTTGTTTGTGATTGGGGTTGTGTTGTGGATGGCACATTTGTTACTTATGTCTCAATGATGAATTCAGTGGTGTGACTGAGGTGTGCTTGTCTCCACAGGAGGCTAGGCTCTTATTTAAAGTGGGGTGTGCACTGTGATTCAATGAATATTGCTGTAAGGCCTGGTGTGCTTTGTCTGTGAGTGGGGTTGTGTTGTGGGGGACACAGTTATTACTTAGGCCTCAGTGATGTATGCAGTGGTGTCATTGAGGTGTGCTTGTTTCCGCAGGAGGCTGTGCTCTTTTTAAAGTGGGGAGTGCTATGGCTTAAAGTAGGGTGTGCAGTGTAACTCAATGGATTTTGCTGTGGTCGCTAATGAGGTTATTGCATGTGTGTGGTCTTTTGTGGGTCTCAGATTAGTTCTCTGGGTCTAAGTGATGTGTGCAGTGGTCTCACGTAGGTGTGCTATGGGTCACAGTGGGTTGTTCTGTTGTTTCAATTGGGGTTGCTGTGGCTTAAAGTGGGCTGTGCAATGTAACTCAATGAAATTTCTTGTGGGTCCTAGTGAGAATACGGTGCGTGTGGGTTCAGTTTTGATTGACAGATTTGTTACTTATGCTTCAGTGATGTTTGCAGTGGTGTCACTGAGGTTTGATTGTGTTCACAGGAGTTTGTGCACTTGTTTAAAGTGGAGTGTTCTATGTTCCTCTGCAAATTTTGCTGTGAGTCCTACTGAGTTTACGGTGTGAGTATGGTGTGTTATGTGTCACTAATTTGTACTTTAGGTCTCAGTGATGTGTGCTGTGGTCTCAATGGATTGTGCAGTAGTGTCACTGAGGTGTGACCTGGTGAATTTTTTGTGCAAATGTGGTGTGTTGTGCATCACTGATTTGTTCTTTTGGTCTCAGTGATGTTTGCAGTGGTCCTACTGATGTTTGCTGTTGGTCACAATTGGCTGTGCTGTTGTTTAAAGTTTGGTGTGCTGTGGCTTAAAGCGGGTGTGCAGTATAAATCAATGAATTTTGCTATGGGGCCTACTGAACTTTGGGTGTGACTGGAGTGTGTTTCAGGTTGCTGATTTGTGCTTTGTGTCTCAGTGATGTGTGCATTGATTTTACTGAGGTGTGCTCTGGATCACAGTGGTATGTGCTATTGTTTAAATTTGGGTGTGTTGTGACTTAAAATTGGGTGTGCATTGTAATTCAATGAATTTTTCTGTTGGTCCTAGTGTGGTTAGGGCATGAGTGGGCTGTGTTGGGGGTCACAGATTTGTTCTTTCAGTCTCAGTGTTGTGTGCAATTGTCTCACTGAGGTGTGCTGTCTATCACAGTTTCTTGTACTGTTGTCTAAAGTCGGATGTGCTGTGGCATAAAGCGTGTGTGTAGTGTAACTCAATGAATTTTGTTTTGGGGCCTTGTGACGTTTGGCTGTGAGTGGGGTGTGTTGTGGTTCACAGATTTGTTCTTTGGTTCTCAGTGATTTGTGAAGTGCTCTCACTGAGGTGTGGTGTGTTTCAAAATGTGCTCTGCTGTTGTTTAAATTGGGGTGTACTGTAGCTTAAAGTGGGCTGTGCATCATAACTCAATGAATTTTGCTGTGGGTCCTACTAAATT
This sequence comes from Tupaia belangeri chinensis, assembly GCF_000334495.1. Taxonomy (NCBI): domain Eukaryota; kingdom Metazoa; phylum Chordata; class Mammalia; order Scandentia; family Tupaiidae; genus Tupaia; species Tupaia belangeri. Next base: position 1,657,861 of record NW_006159569.1, read on the forward strand.
TAGGGTATGAGTGGGGTGTATTGTGTGTCACAGTTTTGTTCTTGCGGTCTGAGTGTTTTGTGCAGAGCTCTCACTGAGGTGTGCTCTGGGTCACACTGGGCTGTGTTGTTGTTTAAAGTGGAGTGTGTTGTTGCTTAAACTAGGATGTGCAGTATAACTCAATGAATTTTGCTATGGAGCCTAGTGAGGTTTGTATGTGGATAGGGTGTGTTGTGGGTCGCAGATTTGTACTTAGGATCTCAGTGATGTGCGCCTTGTACTCCTTGAGGTGTGCTGTGGATTGCAGTGTGATGTGCTGTTGTTTAAAGTGCCATTTGCTGTGGCTTATACTGGGGAGTGCAAAGTAACTCAATGAAATTTGCTGTGGGTCCTAGTGAGGTTAGAGAGTGTATGAGGCATGTTGTGGGTCGCAGATTTGTTCTTTGGGTCTCAGTGATGTGTGCATTCATCTCCCTGATGTTTGCTCTAGGTTGCATTGGGCTGCACTGTTTAAAGTTTGGTGTGCTGCAGCTTAAACTGGGTTGTGCAGTATAACTCAATGAATTTTTCTATGGGGCCTAGTGAGTTTTGGGTGTAAGTGGAGTGTGTTGTGGGTCACAGATTTGTGCTTTGAGTCTCAGTCCTGTGTGCAGTGTACTCACCGAGGTGTGCTGTGGATCACAGTGGGATTTGCTGTTGTTTAAAATGAAGTGTGCTGCAACTTAAAGCAGGATGTGCAGTATAACTCAATGAATTCTTCTGTGGGTCCCAGTGAGGTTAGGTTGTGAGCAGGGTGCTTTGTGGGCCACAGATTTGTTCTTTGGGGCTCAGTGATGTGTTCAGTGGTTTCACTGAGATATACTGTGGATAGCAATTTGCAAAGTGGGGTGTGCTGTGGATCTCAGTGAATTGTGCAGTGGAACTCAGTGAAGTTTGATGAGGGTATCAGTAAGATTTGGGTCTGAGTGGGGTGTGATGTGGCTTGCAGTTTTGTGATGAGGTTCTCAGTGATGTGTGCTGCTGTGGTCTCACAGAGGTGTATTGCAGCTCACAGAGTGCTGTGTTATGGGTTAAAGTGGGTTGTGATTTGTTTTAAAGTAGTTTGTGCTGTGATTTAAAGTGGTGTGTGCTGTCTATTTTAGTGAGGTTTGCTGTCGGTCTCAGCAAAGTTTGGGTCTGAATAGGGTGTAATGTGGGTATCAGTTTTGGGCTGTGGTTCTCAGTGATGTGTGCTCTCATCTCACTGAAGTTTGTTGTGGCTTGCAGTGGTGTCTTCTGTTATTTAAAGTAGAATGAGCTGTGAATCTTAGTGAATTGTGCTGTGTGTCTCAGTGAGGTTTACTGATGGCCTCAGGTATGGGTTTGAGTGTGATGGGCTGTGGGTCGCAGTTTTTTTTTTTTTTTGAGAGGTTTTAGCTATAGGGCACATGCACTCACCAGACTAACAGAGAGAGACATAGAGACAGAAAGCGAGAAATCACCCCCTAGAGGGGGATGGTCACGCCACAATCCCTTCTCTTCCATTCTCCTCTTGGGATCTTAGGCATGCGTGCACATGCGTCTGGCATTGAGTTTTAAGCCACTGGTTCCGGGACACAAACCATGGTCGACTACGTGGGAGTCCAGTGACATAGCCATTATGCTAACTGCTGGTTCTCAGGGTTGCAGTTTTGTGCTGTGGGTCTCAGTGATGTGTGCTGTGGTCTCAATGAGGTGTTGTGCAGCTCATAGAGTGTTGTGCTATGGGTTAACATGGGGTGTGTCTATGGGTTAAAGTGAGGTGTCCTGTGTTTTCCACTGAGTTATGCTGTGGGTCTCAGTTTGGTTGGGTCTGAGTGGGTTCTGCTGTGGGTCGCAGTTTTGTTCTGTGTGTCTCAGTGATGTGTACTGGGGTGTGGTGCACCCCAGTGAGATGTGCTGTTGTTTAAAGAGGGATACAAAGGCAGAGCATTGATAGGACGGGGAGGTGTGGTGTTATTTGTTGAACATAATTTGATCAACTGGACTAGGGAGAAATGTTCACATATTGAAATGTTCACTTCATAAGCTAAACAATGTCATTGAATGTATATACAAATAAATAAAAAAAGTTTAAAAAAATAAATAAAGTGGGGTGTGCTGTGGATTTCGGTGAAGTGTCTTGTGGTCTTACTGAGATGTTGTGCAGGCCAAGAGGGCTGTGGTGTGGGTTAAAGTGGGGTGTGCTGTTGGTAAAAGTGGGGTGTGCTGTGTATTTCGGTGATTTGCTGTGGGTCTCAGTGAGGTTTGTGTCTGAGTGGGGTGTGCTCTGGCTCACAGTTTCATGCTATGTGTTTCAGTAATGTGTGATGTGGTCTCACTGAGGTGTCATGCAGCTCATAGAGAGCTGTGCTGTGGGTTAAAATGGAGTGTGCTGTGGATAAAAGTGGGGTGTGATGTGTATTTCAGTGAGGGTTGCTGTGGGTCCCAGTGAGGTTTGGGTGTGTGTGTGGGGGGGTGCTGTGAGTCACAGTTTTGTCCTGTGGGTCTCAATGATGTGTGCTGTGATCTCACTGAGGTGTGGTGCAGCTCACATTGGGGTATGCTGTTGTTTAAAGTGGGGTGTACTGTGTATCTCAGTGAATTGTGCTGTGGGTCTCAGTGAGGTTTTCTGAAGGTCTCAGTGAGGTTTCAGTATGAGTGGGGTGTGCTGTGGCTCAAAATGTTGTGCTGTCGGTTTCAGTGGTAGGTACTGTGGTTTCACTGATGTGTCATGCAGCTCACAGAGGGTTGTGCTGTGGATTAATTTGGGGTGCACTGTGCATTAAAGTGGGGTGTCTTGTGAGGTTTGCTGTGGGTCTCAGTGAGGTTTGAGTCTGAATGTGGTGTGCTGCGGGTCGCAGTTTTGTGCTGTGGGTCTCAGTGATCTGTGCTGTCATCTCACTGAGGTGTAGTGTAGCTCACAGTGGGGTGTGCTGTGGTTTAAAGTGGGGTGTGCTGTGGATATCAGTGAATTGTGCTGTGGTCTCAGTGAGGTTTGCTGAGGGTCTCAGTGCGGTTTGGGTCTGAGTGTGGTGTGCCATGCCTTGCAGTTTTGTGCTGTGGGTCTTTGATGTGTTCCATGGTCTCAATGAGTTGTCATGCAGCTTATAGAGGGGTGTGCTGTGGGTTAAAGTGGGGTGTGCTCTGGGTTAATGTGGGGTGTGCTGTGTATAAAGTGGGGTGTGCTGTTGGTAAAAGTGGGGTGTGCTGTGTATTTCGGTGATTTGCTGTGGGTCTCAGTGAGGTTTGTGTCTGAGTGGGGTGTGCTCTGGCTCACAGTTTCATGCTATGTGTTTCAGTAATGTGTGATGTGGTCTCACTGAGGTGTCATGCAGCTCATAGAGAGCTGTGCTGTGGGTTAAAATGGAGTGTGCTGTGGATAAAAGTGGGGTGTGATGTGTATTTCAGTGAGGGTTGCTGTGGGTCCCAGTGAGGTTTGGGTGTGTGTGTGGGGGGGTGCTGTGAGTCACAGTTTTGTCCTGTGGGTCTCAATGATGTGTGCTGTGATCTCACTGAGGTGTGGTGCAGCTCACATTGGGGTATGCTGTTGTTTAAAGTGGGGTGTACTGTGTATCTCAGTGAATTGTGCTGTGGGTCTCAGTGAGGTTTTCTGAAGGTCTCAGTGAGGTTTCAGTATGAGTGGGGTGTGCTGTGGCTCAAAATGTTGTGCTGTCGGTTTCAGTGGTAGGTACTGTGGTTTCACTGATGTGTCATGCAGCTCACAGAGGGTTGTGCTGTGGATTAATTTGGGGTGCACTGTGCATTAAAGTGGGGTGTCTTGTGAGGTTTGCTGTGGGTCTCAGTGAGGTTTGAGTCTGAATGTGGTGTGCTGCGGGTCGCAGTTTTGTGCTGTGGGTCTCAGTGATCTGTGCTGTCATCTCACTGAGGTGTAGTGTAGCTCACAGTGGGGTGTGCTGTGGTTTAAAGTGGGGTGTGCTGTGGATATCAGTGAATTGTGCTGTGGTCTCAGTGAGGTTTGCTGAGGGTCTCAGTGCGGTTTGGGTCTGAGTGTGGTGTGCCATGCCTTGCAGTTTTGTGCTGTGGGTCTTTGATGTGTTCCATGGTCTCAATGAGTTGTCATGCAGCTTATAGAGGGGTGTGCTGTGGGTTAAAGTGGGGTGTGCTCTGGGTTAATGTGGGGTGTGCTGTGTATTTCAGTGAGGATTGCTGTGGGTCTCAGTAAGGTCTGAGTATTTATTTATTTTTAATTGTCTGAGGAAATGTGTGCTTTCCAGAGAGACGGGGGTGAGGAGAAGGAAGAAAACATCCTCCAATGGAGCATGCTCATGCTACAATCCCATCTTCTCCATAGCTCTATCTTGGTGGGATTTGGGGTACATATACCAAGCACAGATTTCAAATCTCTGGAGTCAGGTCTTGAACCACATAATTGGTCATACATGATTTGGCTCCTTTGGGTTCTAGTGTGAGGATTCCTAGATTCTTCAGAGTTATGGAACCATTGTACTCTCAACACAATTCTTCTAGCAAATGAGGAACAAATTCTCTGTTTGCCTGAGACTGCTATATCCTTATTTTCTCATAGTTCCCAATGAAACTAGTTTATAGTACTCTCCTTCCTGAGTGCATATTAGGATGTTCTGGCCACTAATAACATTAAAGACACATTTGAGAATGATATTGTAATATTTGAAATTTTAAAAAATACACAAAATGCAAAACAGTACCAATACTTATTATCAGAATATATAAGATACACATTTATTTGTGTATTTTTGTATCAAATAAATACAATTTAAAATTTTGCACTTACTGGAAAGAGACACAGAGAGAAAATGAGAGAGGTGGGAAATGAGAAAGCATTAATTGGGGTATGATCACCTGACAGTCTCTCCTCCTCTACTCTCCTCTCAGGATTTTGGCCATGCACACACACTCACACACACACACACACACACACACACACACACCTGGTCTTCTTTTCAAGCCTCTGGGTTTGGGACTCAAACTGCACAGTGAGACACACGAGATCCAGCCTTAATCATTACTCCACTGGCTGACCCTCAAATAAATATCAAAAGAAAAAATATTCAGTGATATCTAGGCTATAGACTTTTTTATATTATCTATTCAGTTTCCTTCATCCCATAATGAACATGAATGTTTTCATAAGCAGAAGTAACATGAAAAAAATCATCAAATACAATTAACATCCTCAACATTAATAGTAAATATCTAAATTGATCAATGATTGTGTTTGAAAGATAGTTTGGAGTTCGAAAACCAGTGAAAACCAATGATCTGCTCTAGAGAACTAAGTACTCAAAATAAGTAGGCCTAGACATTAAGGAGAAAAATAGAGAGGCAAGACATTTATGGGACACAGAACTGGATTATTTTCAGTTGATGGTAACATGTATAGTATTTCCAACTGGACTGGTGTGAAATGTATTCAAGCTGGAAAATTAAATTTACAAGCTAAGTAATATATAGCGATTTAATGTATGAAAGAAATTAAAATAAAATAGAATATATTATTAAAAAATAAGTAACTGAAATGAAATCCATTGTTAAATTACATTAAATACATAAGCTCTGACCACAGCTTTGGTTTTCCAGTAGTAAAATGTAATTTCATTCACATAAATAAATAAATAAATAAATATCTAGCCCCCCCTGGCACAAGCAGTAGCATACAGATCTTCCAGTGCTGGAATCCATATGACTTACCATGGTTTAGATATCTGGTGGACCTAAAACAATCTAGGCATATGTACTTACATCAAGATCCTGGCTGGCAGAAAGGATGGCCAGTTGAAGGAGATCTTGGTGCAAGGAGACCCTGTTGAGAGTGCCTGTCTCTCTCTCCCTCTCTCTCCCTCCATCTCCTTCTCTGTCACACACACACACACACACACACACACACATTCAAGTTCTCCCCCATTAAACAAATAAACTTAAAAAAATAAATAAAAATTAATGTTAAAAACTATAACAGCCTCTCAAATATTTATATTCTTCTACAAAGCACTTCAAAATGGGAAATTGGGTTTCACCAGTACAGTGCATTGGTAATGTGTAGCTCAAGAGAAACCAGATCCCACATGGTGATCACAGTTCACACACCCAGCCTAGTCAGCCTAGAATATGTTGGAAGCAAGCACATGTGCTCAGGATATATTAGGCTGGAAGGCTGAAGGAAGGGGAATCAAAGCATTACCAGATCTTGTGAAGGTTTCTCATCTCTCTCTCTCTCTTTCTCTTCACTCCACTCCTTCTTTTCCTCTGGTGTATACATGTCTGTGTGTGTGTGTGCATGTGTGTGCTCAACATGAATAAAGAAAAAAAATAGAACATAAAATAGTAATAAGACAAACTTGGCTGTGAAAGAAACCATATTTGCATATGTGCCTTTTGACATTTGTTCTCCCCTAATCCTCTCAATAATTTTAATTAAAATTTTTTAGAGAGATATTTGCTATTGGGCGTTTTCACTCATCAGAGAGACAGAAAGTGAGAAATCACCCCCGAATGGGAATGGCCATGTTGCAATCTCTTCTCCCCCATTCTCCTCTCAGAATTTTGGGCTTGCATACACATACACCTGGCATGAGTTTTAAGCCAGCAGGTCCAGGACTCAAATCATGGTCGACTAAGTGGGAGTACAAAAACTTAACGATTATGCTATCTGCTAGTCCCATAAATAAATTATAATTTGGTTACTGTCCCATTCTTCAGATTAGGAGGCCTTTGTAAAGTTATTCTGCTGGTAAATAAGTGAACTAGAGCAGAAATGTGGGTCTCCTGACTAGAAGTATCTTCCAATCAACCCAAATGGAAAAGAAAAGAAATAAAGAATGAAAAGGAAGGAAAAAAAAGAAAAGAAAGAAATCAACATTTGAGTATTGTATTCTGGTATGAACAAATAAATGCTCTTAATAGAAAAGATTTTTTAAAAGATGAATAAATTAATATAAAAATTTGTGATTTTTATAATAAGATATATCTCTGTTATTTATCTCAAAATTACCTAACATATTGCTCAGTAACATGGGCCCAGAATAGACACTAGGGGAGATGAGTCATGAAGAACAAGGCCCTAAGCTGAGCACCACCATATATAAGATATTGCACAAAACTGTTCACCTATTAGTACAAATAATGCATGGAGGAATTAAATAAATAAACGAGCCTAGTTTCCCATTTACAGATAAGCAAAAGGGGGCCAAGATATAGTTGAGTAGCTTACCATATGTCAAATAGATTATAGGAATAGTTTGGGGAGTTGAAACTAGTTATCTGTGGTTCCAAAGCAATGATGCTTTATTTATTAGTTTGTTTTGCTTTTGTCTTGATAGAATTTTATAATAGCTCAAATTTTAGAACCAAGAAAGATTCATGAGTTTATTAATATTTTGGAGACTAGAAAATCCAAGGTGGGGAGAGAGTAGATTATGCAATAATATGGAGATATCCATAAACAGGGTATCACTATAAACCCATACTCACTGTGACGCTGCTCACAAGCATTCATATGACCATGTACATGCACTGAAGAACATGTATATGCACCATAATTTTGCCTTTAGTTAAGCTAGGATAATCTCCTATTACTGTCAAATCATGGATTCAACAGCTCCACCTTCGCGTTGATTTGAATAAAGGGTAATTGGGAATCAGCAGTTAGTGTAATGGCTATGTCACTGGACTCCCATGTAGTCGACCACGGGTCGCGTCTCGGACCCGGTGGCTTAAAACTCACGCCGGGTGCGTGTGCATGCGTGCCCAAGATCCCAAGAGGAGAATGGAGGAGAAGGGATTGCGGCACGACCATCCTCCCTGGGGGGTGATTTCTCGCTTTCTGTCTCTATGTCTCTCTCTGTCTGTCTGGTGAGTGCACGCGCCCTATAGTGAAAACCCCTCCAAAAAAAAAAGAAAAGAAAAAAGGGTAATTAATTCTATCTGCCATGTATTTCAATAATATCACTGTGTGGTTACTTCACAACCAAAGTCTATGTAAAAGCAATAAAATGGAGAAATATAGTTTCACATAGGTTTTTGATGAGCAGTTATTTTGCTATAGTTGTCAGGTTATCTTTCCAACTTAGTTATGGAAACACCTCACTCCTCTTCAAACAGGAAAAATGCTGCACTCACTCACAACACCTCCTCTGTAGGCAATGCACAAAGAAAATAAAACAAGTCAGCAGCAAGTAAATAAAAATATGCATTCTTGTACCTAATATAATTATATAAAGGAAATATTTAAAGTTCATTATCAGTGACTAGTAATTATTAAGACATGGAAAAATAGTTCCCAGATATTGATGCTGAGAATGTAAATGGATATATCTTTTAGGAAAAAAAATTAGCTATATGAAATGAAATTTAAAAGGTGGTATAGTGGTTAAGGCAGTGGACTCCCACACATGGGTCAACCACTGTTCAAGTCCTGGACCTGAAGACTTGAAAGTCACGCTGGGTGCATGTGTGTCTGTGCCCAAAATCCTGAGAGGTGAATGGAAGAGAAACAGTTACAGCATGGCCATCCTCCTTGAGAATGATTTCTCAATTTCTGTCTCTTTGTATCTCTGGCAAGTGCCTGTGCATATAGCAAAAAAAATCTCTCTTAAAAATACATACACATTTTGGAGGCAGCAAATCCAGTTCTATTAATAGATATTTCTTGTAAAGTAATTACCAGACAAATGCACCAAGATAGGTGGATGTGTGTAAGAAAATGTTCACTGTGACAAAATTTACACAATTTATTTTAAATAGCTTATAGCCCAGCCATGGTGGTATGCTGCTAAGATGTGGTGTGCCAGGAACTTAGACTACATGGGAGACTCAGGTTTGAATCTAGATCTAACCTAGAGGCCCTGCATTGTGATTGTACCTGTATTCCAACCAATCAGGGAGGCTGAGACAGGAGGATCATGAGCTTGAGACTGACCTGGGCAACATAGAGAAATCCTGTCTAAGAATAAAACCTGATTGTAGAAATGAACACCTGTAATCCCAGCTTGGAAATGAAGCAAGAGAATCATGATACAGTGAGAGTCTGTCTTAAAAATAAACAAACAGGAGCCAGCAGGTGGCATGGTGGTTAAGGCACTAGAAACTCATACCAGGTGTGCATGCATACATAGTCAAAATTCCAAGAGGAGAATTGAAGAGAAGGCTTTTGGTGTGGCCATTTCCCATGGCTGGGGGTGGCAATTTTACTTTTCTTCTCTCTGTCTCTCTCTGTCTTTCTGGCAAGTCCCCACACTTTATAGCAAAAACCTTAAAAAAAAAAAAAAACATTTATTTGTTTACTAATTGGAAATTGATGTTTATTACATTACATCCACAAATTTTAACCATTTTTAATAATGCAGTAGATGTGTAGATGCATGAATAAATAGATACATACACATACCTAGGATAGATAGATAAACTTCTAAGAAATAGATACATTTCTAAGAAATATTATTAATAAACAGGTTTATTAAAAATGATTTATTAAGAACAGGGTCAATCAGCTAATATTAATATTTATTTATCATGTATTATATCCTAGGAACTTAGCCCCTAAAGTAACTCTATGATATGAGTTAAAATTTATAATTTAGAGAAGAGGCAAAGAGTTCAATTCCCAGAGCCTGAGGGTAGCACTTATGGGATTTCAGCTGAGGCCATTCTGATTCCAAATCTGATGCTCTTTCTACTACATGTAGCTGCCTCCACAGCAGTTGGAACTTGTCTGCATCTGTTCTGTACTTGTTTTCATTTTTCCATTTTGAAACCACAGCCATCCCATCCCACCATGCTCAGCAACACTTTGATTCCCTTCCTGTTGCCGAGGCAGATCCACTCACCTTCCTGGCATTCATGAACAGCTCTGCAGAGCACTCGAGCATCTGGCAATCCACCCAGTTGGAGTGACTGGAAAGTGCAGAGCATTCCTCCGAGAGCAGGCAACATCTGTTTGATAGGCAATGAAAAATAAACCCGTAATAAACTCATCATGGGAGCAAAAAATGGCTTCTCAAAGTGCTGATTACTCGTTTTATGCAAGTGTAAAAACATAGGACTACTTGACAAGCAGAAAAACAACATGTCCAGAAGTAAATGATCACAGCCAGAGGGTGAAACTGCTCACACCAGGGGAAGCGCAGGCGATGGCAGATGAGAGTGCATTAGAGAGATTATACAAGAAAGCCTACACCACCTGTGGCTGGCTCCTGGCACAGAGAAATGACCCAGGTGGTTGGATGGGGTGCCTACATGTCAGGAAAGATTCAGTTCAGTCGCAGGGACTATGGAGTTCAGTCCAGACTATGGAGCTGCTACCCATTCTTTCAGCCATCAATGCATTCTTCCCTTTATTCATGCTTTTGTTCTTTTCTTTATTCAACTATTTATTACACACTCTAATGAAAATATCTTTTTATTACTGGATGCCTTTTATGGATATTATAGTCATTATATCTAGAGTGCTTTTCTTATAGAAATCTGAAGGTGAAAGTTTGTCCATGACGGAAGATTAATATTTACTTATTTCAAATCTCATAAGATATTGAAGGAATATAACAAAATGGAATGTAGGAGGAAATTATATAATTGAAGGATAAAATTATCTTTAGTAATAATTACATCAAGTACAAAGTAGTTGGCTGGCCATGGCTGTGATTGTGAATTTAAATAACAGAAAAAGGATTCTACATCCTCTAATTCTATATTTGATTGAAGAGGGATCCACTTAGCGTTTTCTCAGAGAAAGTTACTATCTCTCACACAAGGGACAGAATAGAAATTCAACTAAAAGCTGTTTATGGGTAAGCATACCAAACAAACCAGATAAAACCCTTTTTGTCATTATTGTTCACTAATGACATTATCACTTCGGCAGCACATATACTAAAATTGGAACGATACAGAGAAGATTAGCATGGCCCCTGTGCAAGGATGACATGCAAATTTGTGAAGTGTTCCATATTAAGGAAAAAATGGCTTCTCGAAGTGCTGATTATTTGTTTTATGCAAGTATAAAACATTGTGTAAGACAGATGCAGGGCCAGAAGGTGGCATGGTGCTTAAGGCAGCTGGGTTCCCACATGGTTATCTGCAGTTCAAGCCCCAGACCCAGAGGCTTAAAGATCACACCAGGTGCATGTGTGTGTGTGCTTGAAGTTTTGAGAAGACAACACAGGACAGGGGATTAAAGCATGGCCATCCTCTCAGGGTGATTTCTCACTTTCCCTCTCTCTCTCTGCTCTATCTTCTCCTCTCTAGTAAGCACACACCCTCTATGAAAAAAATATTTTAAAAAGAAAAAAAAAAAGACAGATGCAATCATGTTCCCCTTCCCTTTCTTCTCCTAGCATCAAGAAGGTACCATTTTGTACTGGAAGAAGTATGGCCCTTCCTGACAGATAGCTTTGTGTTTGATGTTGCACTTCAGTATGCTAACTGCATTTTACTGGACAAGTACATGCTCAGCATTTTCATTTATAAAATATAATGTAATCATATTTGCCTGATATGATTGTGATAACCATTAAATGAGATGGCATTTATAAAGTATTCAAAAGAGTGAATGATATATAATAATCATTCAATAAACAGTAGCTACTATTCCTATAATTATGATGTGATTATTTTTCCTGAGCCTGTTTCCTCATTAGCTCAATTTGAATAATGTTACATAAGATTGGCATGAACAATAAATGGTGTGCATTTTATGTATTCTAAATAGCAGTATTCAATTCAGTTTCAAAAAGATAAAGCTAGAAGTACATTGCTTATCTAGATATTTATGAAGCAGTATGTAATCTAATGACAAGGATATTTAACTAAATTCTGATGGTAACAGAAATTCTAGCATGAAGTTCTGAGCTAAATTATAGAATATTCAAAATAGCAAAGGAGCTGTATTCTTTAGATTTTTATAAATGCAAAAAAACCCCCACAATTTTGGGGGGTTTTGTTATTTATTTATTTATTTTATATATTTTTTATTATTCATACATTAAACACTATACATCATTTAGACTGTGAAGACACTTCACCCCAGCATAATATGCCCACAATTTTTAAGTCACAAATTTAAATGTTCAACAGTTTAGATCTTCATTTTAGTTCAGGTTAGGAAAATTATCATTAAAAGCCCATCCCAGGCCTAGTCATTAAGGGAGCAGGTACATGGGTGTGCAGTTCACATCTGGATCTAGTGGCTTGAGAAACATGCCAAGAATGTGTATATGCATGGCCCAAATCCCAAAATATGAGGAAAACGGAAGGGAAGGGATTGTGATGTGACCATACCACATGGAGAGTGCTTTCTTGCTCTGGCAAGAACATGTACCCTCTGACAAAATTATTTTTAAAATGTATAAAAGCAAAATTATGATGAAAAGTAAGCCATATCCTACTTCAATATGCTCACTTAGATTTATGAAAGTGCTATGCCTCATCTCATGAATAGTATTTTTTTTTTTTTTGGAGAGGTTTTTGCTATAGGGTGCGTGTGCTTGCCAGACAGATAGAGAGAGACAGAGAGACAGAAAGTGAGAAATCACCCCACGGGGGGATGGCCATGTCGCAATCCCTTCTCCTCCATTCTCCTCTCGGGATCTTGGGCATGCACGCACATGCGCCCGGTGTGAGTTTAAGCCGCTGGGTCCAGGACTCGAACCATGGTTGACCATGTGGGAGTCCAGTGACATAACCATTATGCTAACTGCTAATAGAACTGTCTTTCTAGATCCTCATCCATGCTAAGAAACACAACTATGACATTTCTGGCATTCGTCCCACAGTTGGAACTGCCCTACTCCATATCCCCCTTATTCAACATGTTCAGATCTTCATAATTCAGCTTCTCCACTAATCATATTCAGAGTCCTCTCATCCCATGACTACTGTATTCTCATTCTTCTCATCTGCTTTTTTGTATTAGTCTATAGTTACTTTCCAATAATACTTGTCATACTTCATTTAATTTAATTTTCACAAATCTATTTCCCTTCAGTGGATTGTGAGATCTTTTAGGGCATGATAAACTCCATTATTTTACTTTTTATCTGTTCATTATTAGTATTACTCACTACTGTTACATTTGCTTATATATTATTTATCTCCCCACTGTTTCCTGTTGGTAGGATGTTCATCTCTGTGTCTTCTACCATATTTCTGAAATGTAGACATTTTCTTGGGACTAGTAGACCCCAAGGATGTATTTTTGAAATGCATGAATGAAGGGATCATATTTATAAAAATTAGCATACTACCTGATAATATTAGCTATCTAGAAAAGATGTATTAAATGTAATAATGAAAATGGGATGTAATAACATCAGTTGTCTTTTAGCACTACATAGTTTGTATTGATCTGCAGTATTAATTATCAATGAGACACTAAATTTAAAGATGTTAAAAGAAGTTCACAAAGACAGAGAATGTGCTTCAAAGGCTCAGGGGCATTAAAGAGTGAGGCATGACCAGGCACCTGCAGCCAGTGATGCAAGATGAAAATAGAGTTATTAGAAAACACTGGAAAATTCAGACAGGGAGAAAATGCAAGGGCTGCTGTTCCATGTTGATAAATTTGCACTGATGACTGCAACAATTACAGAGCCATGGCAGATTTCAGTCACTCAGGGGCCTGTGTTCTTGCTCTGATCAGTGGATGGCTGCCTGTGATCTGTGCTCATCCTCTTCAATAAGCAAAATAATCTTTCTGAACCTCCAAATAGAATACTGCCCACATGTATATGACCACGGTGCAAAACAAAGCCACAACGAATGCTCTGGGAATATTGGGTGGCCGAAGATAGAAGGCAAGATTTCAGAGGGACCTTGAAAAAAACTACAAGTATTGTTCTCTTCTAGTACTTGGGATCCCCTACACATCATCTAATAATGTTGTTTATTCCCAGCAAGTAAATAAATTCTGTGTATGCAGCTCTTGTGCATCAAAAATGAAAATTAAGTTCCCCACTGCAATTCCAAGAAAGACTGATGAAAGATGATTAGAACTTTTAGTCTTGCGATGGTATAGGGTATAATAAATAGGATTTTCTAGGGCACATAGGTCTGAAATACTTTGCTATTACTCTGCCAAAGTTGAGTAAAAGAGATGATTATTATAAAAGTTCCCAATTCAATTTGTTCCACTTACTCTTCTGACAGGTTCTTATTTGTATATTATTATATAAGGTTCATGAAGAATAGTGATATAGTTTTATAGGGAGAGAATTGTTTGTATTTACATAACTATATTTTGAATTATATTATCTAAAATATGTATAATTATATGTATGTATTATATATAAAATCATATAAATTATATAGATATATAGCATTACAATTTTTTTCAAGTTTATTTCTTTCTTTCATAAGAGAGAGACAAAAAAAGAGAGAAAGGAAGAGAAGGAAAGAGAGAGGGATAGACACTACCAACAGGGTTCTCATGTCATGATCCACCTCTAGCCTCAGCTGGCCTGGCATGCTCAGGGAGATCCTAGGATGTAAATTCATGACCTTTCTCATGTAGGTCCAATTGTACTGTGCCACTACTTGACCCATATATGAGAAAACTTCAAAACATTTATGGAAAAGTGGAGTTAAAAGAGGAGTTTATTTTGGGTACAAAAAGAATGAAATCCATGCATATTTTTTTCATAATGAAAATTTTTCCTGAACTTTTTGAAGATCCCTATACAATGTCATATATATAACATTTAGCTATTCTGATAAGGATGTAACCTTAGCTATTATATAAACATTTACATGATAAATTGGGTAAATTAGAGTAGTCTAATGACATGATAAGGTTTAAGAAAACTGAAATAATATAATTCATAGTTATTCTATCAGAATGGCATTCACCTCCTCATAAAAACAATTCTGTCAGCTCCAAACACTGGACAAAATATACAGATAAAATGTCTAAGAGTTTGGAGGAAAACACAAAAATGTGGGGATTGCACTGGAAAAATCACTAGCATGGTGATGATGTGGTGAAAAAGACAAAGTCAGCCATGCTTAGACACACCATAAAAAAACCAAAGATAAAGGGAAAAAAGTTTTTTTTCTTTTTTGAGAGGTTTTTTCTATAGGGCACGTGCACTCACCTGAAAGAAAGAGAGAGACAGAGAGGCAGGAAGTGAGAAATCACCCCCCAGGGGGAATGGCCACACCACAATCCCTTCTCCTTCAGTCTCCTCTCGGGATCTTGGGCACACAAGCACACGTGCCCGGCATGAGTTTAAGCCATCGGGTCCGGGACTCGAACCGTTGTCTACTACATAGGAGGTCAGCAACATAGCCATTATGCTAACTGCTGGTCCCTGGGGGGAAAAGTTCTTGGAAGCAGCCAGAGAAAAACAACGTATCATACATAAGGGAGCAATTATTCATATATTACAGATTTCTCATCAACAACAATAGAAACCAGAAGATCAGATAGAATGCAGCAGAATCCATTTTGTAAGACAAATAATAATGTGATTGAATGTATGGAAGAAAATGAATTTAAAAAAATAATAATAAAAGGATTTGCACATCAAAAAGAAAGACTGAATTAAATGTGTAAGGAGAAAGAATAATGGGAGTATATGCAATAAACAACAAGCATTTCTAAAGAAAAAAAAAGTGATTATTAACCTTTTCATTTTGAGATAATTTTATCACCTGTTGAATGTAATGCACAAAGTTTCTATGTATACTTTACCTAGTTTTCTCCACTAGAAAATATGGAAATGGCAACATAATGCAGAAATGCAATGTTTCTAGCATATTGGGACTAACAGAGTGAAGGTACAGAATGTTTCTGTCTCCATGTTGAGATTTTATGTTTCTTTTCCAGTCATACCTACTTTCTTTTTACCCTCACCCACTATTAAAGTCTGGCAAACACAAATCTGTTTTTCATTTCCGTAATTTTGCCACTTTAAGAATGACACATAAGTGGAATCATAGTGTGTGCTACTATTTATGACTGACTTTGTTCACTTAGTATGATGCTCTAAGATTGTCCAGGTTGTGTGTGTCAACAGTTCACTCCTTTTTATTGCTAGCTAGCATTTTTCTAATGCATGAACCAGAGTTTATTTTTTAATTAGTTTTTTTTTTAAGGATTTTTGCTATAGGGTTCATGAGCTCATTGAAGAGAGAGACAAAGAGATGGAAAATGAGAAATCAATTCCCAGTGGACATAGCCAAGCTGCAATTCTTTCTCCTTCATTCTCTTTTTGGGATTTTGGGCATGCACACATGCACCCAGCATGACTTTCAATCCAATGGGTCCAGGACTCGAGCTGCGTTGACCATGTGGGAGTCCATGTCCTCAACTACCATGCCACCTACTGGCCCCATACCAAAGTTTATTTAATTTTCCACTTGATGAGGGAACTTAAATTATTTCCACTTTTAGGCCATTATGAGCAAAGCTATTATATGTGTTCATACACATTGCTGTGTGAACATAAGTTACCATTTCCCTGGCATAAATGACTTCTAGTATAATTAGCAGGTATTACAGTAGTTGCATATTTACCTTAAAAAGGAACTTTTGAACACTTACCCAGAGTGACTGTACCATTTTACATTCCCACCAACAATATATAAATTATATATGTTCTTTCCATTTTCATCAGCATTTTGGATTGTCACTTTATCATATTACTCATTTACTTTTTAATTTAGCTATTCTGATAAGGATGTGGTGATAAGTCCTTTATATATATTTATATATTTTTTGAAAGAGATTTTTGTTATAGGGTGTGTATACTCACCAAAGATATATAGAGAGACAGAAAGCAAGAAATCATTCTGCAGGTGGTATGACAATGCAGCAATCCCTTCTCCTCCATTCCCCTCTTGGGATTTTGGGTACACACACACACACACACACACACACACACACACATGTGCCTGGCCTGAGCTTTAAGCCACCATGTTCAGGACTCAAACCATTGTCAACTATATGAGAGTTCAGTGACGTAACCACTACACCATCTGCTGGTCTCTCCTTATAGTTTTGAATCGTGTTTCCCTAATGGCTGATGATTCTAAAAATCTTTTCATTTGATGTTTTACCATCTATTTCTCCTCTTTGGTGAAACATCCTTTTACATCTTTTTTCATTTTCTAATTTGATTATTTACTTATTGTACTGCACTGTTTGGACGGTTTTTTGTGTAAATATTCTTGACTCTAATTCTCTTTTTTTCTATAGAGAGCATATGCTTACTCTAGAGAGACACAGAGAGAGACAGAGGGAAGTTGAGAAATCACTCCCCAAGGGGGATGGCCATGCAACAATCCTTTCTCCTTCAGTCTCCTCTGGGGACTTTCCTCCCTCTCTGGGGATGTTTTTACATTCACACACGTGTGTGCAGTATGATTTCAAGCTTCTATTTCTGACACTCAAATCTTACAGGCAGTCATGTGTGAGATCCACACCAACTGCTGGACCCTAGATAATAATTTTTTTTAATATAGATTTTTTCCTTAATGCATGTGTGCTTGACAGAGAGAGACAGAGACAGAGAGAGGGAAAGTGAGAAATCACCCCCTCCTCTATTTTACTCCTGGCATCATGCACACATGCACACAGGGCCAGCGTAATTTTTTTTTTTTTTTTTTTGGTGAGGTTTTCGCTATAGGACGTGTGTGCTTGCCTGAAAGAGAGAGAGACAGAGAGACAGAAAGTGAGAAATCACCCCCTCCTCTATTTTCCTCCTGGCATCATGCACACATGCACACGGGGCCAGCGTAATTTTTTTTTTTTTTTTGGTGAGGTTTTCGCTATAGGACGTGTGTGCTTGCCTGAAAGAGAGAGAGACAGAGAGACAGAAAGGGAGAAATCACCCCCCAGTGGGGATGGCCATGCTGCCGCAATCCCTTCTCCTCCATTCTCCTCTCAGGATCTTGGGCACGCACGCATATGTGCCTGGCATGAGTTTTAAACCACCGGGTCCAGGACCGAACCACGGTCGACTACATGGGAGTCCAGCGACATAGCCATTACGCTAACTGCTGGTCCCATATGAAACTTTTTTTAAAAAAATTATTTGTTTTATTTTTTTATTTATTCATTCATGATTTTTTAATCTGACCAGAGAGAGAGACAGAGGGTGAGAGTGAGAGAGAGAGGAAGTGAGAAAGCAAGCCACCAGATTCAGGACTTGAACTCTGGTCGGCCATGTGGGAGTGTCCAGCGCCTTAACCACCATGCCACCTGCTGGTCGCATCCCATATGAAACTTTTTAAAAATATTTTTTCATTATCATTATTATTATTATTATTATTATTTACACATGCAATTGCTATACATCATTTAGATTGCAAAGAGACTTTACCCATCATGATATACAACTTAGTCCAGGCCAGTTGAGAATACTATACACATCCTCATCAACAGATAATAAACCATATCTGTGTCCCACAAGATATTCGGTATATGTTAAGTGGAAACATACAATCTCTCTCTTTTATAGCCTGACTTGCTCCACTCAGCAACAAATCTTCCATACTCGTCCACTTTCTATTAAATTTCAGGGCCTTGTTTTTTTTATGGCTAAATAGTATTCCATGGAGTGTATATGCCACACTTTTTTCAATGCATTCATCTGTTTGTGGACATTTGGGTCAATTCCATGTCTTAGCAATCGTGAATAATGCTGCAATGAATAGTTGTGCAAACTACTTTTCCTACTGAGTGCTCTCCTGTCCTTTTAGTAGATATCCAGGAGTGGAATTGCTGGATCATATGGTAGTTCTATTTGAAGGTCTTTGAGGAACCTTCATATCATTCTCCGCAGTGGCTAGACTAATTTGCATTCCCACCAACAATGTAGGAGTATTCCCCTTCCACTGCATCCCCTCCAGCACTTACCATTTTTGTTGTTGTTGTTGTTTTTTAATCTTCACCATTCTGACTGGGGTTAGGTGGTATCTCATTGTGGTTTTGATCTGCATCTTCTTACAATGAGGGATCCTGAGCATTTTTTTATATGCTTTTTGGCTGTTCATATGTCTTCCTTCAAGAGTTGTTTATTCAGCTCATTTTCCCATCTTTTAATTGAGTTAATCATTTTCTTCCAGATAAAGCACTTGAATTCCCTGTGTATTCTGGTTTTCAGTCCCTTATCTGAGGCACAGTTAACAAAAGCTCTCTCCCATTCCAAGGATTGTCAATTCACATTAATTAAGGTGTCCTTTGTTATGCAGAACTTCTTAATCTGATGTAATCCTACCTGTCTATTTGGGGGATTATTGTCTGTGTTTTGGGGATCTTGTTTAAGAAGTCTTTGCTTACTGCAATGTCTCCCAGAGTTTCCCCAGTGTTTTCTACCAGTTGTTTTATAGTTTGTGGTCTTGGGTTTAGATCTTTGATCCATTTTGAGTTGATTTTTGTTAATAGAGACAGATAGGTGTTTGGATTAATCTTTGTGCAGGTGAATACCCAGTTTTTCCAGCACCCTTTGCTAAAGAGGTTTTCCTTTTCCCACTGGATTAACTGGTACCCTTTGTCAAAGATAAGTTGGCTGTATGTTTTGGGGTTTATTTATGGGATCTTTACTCTCTTCCATTGACCCTCATGTCTATTTTTTGTGCTAATACCATGTTGTTTTGATCATCACAACTAATATATTTTGGGGTCAAGGAGTGAGATGCCACACACTCTACTCTTCCTGCACAGGATGACTTTGTCAATACTGTGTCTTTTATGGTTCCAGACAAGTCTATGATTGTCTTTTCTAGAAATTCTGTGAAGAATGTCTCTTGTAATTTTATAAGGATTGCATTAAATATGTAGATTAATTTTGGTAGGATTGTCATTTTTATTATATTAACACCGATAATCCAGGAACATGGGATGTCCTTCCACTTTTTTGTGTCCTTTTCGATTTCCTTCTTAAGGTTTTCATAGTTTTCCTTATAGAGGTCTCTGACTTCCTTGGTTAGTTTTATTCCTAGGCATTTTATACTTCTTATGGCTAGGGTAAATGGGATTACTTTCTTCAGTTCTATCTCTGTCTGCTTGTTGTTTGTATATATAAATGCTATAGATTTTTGTAAGTCAATTTTGTATTTATAAATTAAATTTGTCACTTACTGAATGCATTTATTAATTTGAGGAGTTTTTCTTGGATGCTGTTGGGTCTTCTATATATACAATCATGTCATCTGCAAACAGAGATTATTTTAGCTCTTCTTTACTAATTGTAATACCTTTTACTGCCTTCTCTTGTCTGATCTCAATGGCTAGGACTTCCAGTATTATATTGAATAGGAGTGGAGAAAGTGTGCAGCCTTGTCTTATACCATTTTTTAGTGGAAAAGCTTTTAGCCTTTCCCCATTCAGCATAATGTTAACTATAGGTTTTTCATAGATGGTTTTTATTATGCTGAGAAATGGTCCTTCTGTGACAATTTTCCTGAGAGTCTTAATCATAAAAGAAAGTTGCATTTTGTCAAATGCCTTTTCTGCATCAATTTAAATGATCATGTGGTTTTTACCTTTCTCTGTAAATATGGTGTATTACATTTATGGTTTTGTGAATGTTGCATCCCTGGAATAAAACCTACCTGGTCAAGATGAATGACCTTTTTATATGCTGTTGAATACTGTTAGCAAGTATCTTGTTGAGAATTTTTGCACCTATATTCATAAGAGATATAGGTGTGTAGTTTTCCTTTTTTGTTGTATCCTTATCCATTTTGGGAATGAGGGTAATGGAGGCTTCATAGAATGAATTTGGTAGGGTTCCTTCCTTTTGGATCTCTAGAAACAGTATGAGTAGAATGTGGGTTACCTCTTCTTGAAAAGTTTTGTAATTCAGCAGTGAATTCATCGGGATCTGCACTTTTTTCTTTGTTTGGAGATTATTCATTACTGATTAAATTTCATTGAATGTTATAGGTCTATTCAGGCTTTCTATGTCCTCCTGAGTCAATCTTGGTGGATTATATGTGTTCAGAAATTTGTCCATCTCATCCAGGTTTTCTTCTTTGTTGGCATATAGTCACTCATAGTATCCTCTAATGATGTTTTGTATTTCTATAATGTCTGTTGTAATGCTGTTTGATTCATTGTGAATTTAATGTATCTGGTTCCTTTCTCTCTTCTTACTAATTACTCTAGCTAATGGTATGTCAATATTGTTTATCTTTTCAGAGAACGAGGTTTTGTTCTCATTTCTTTTCTGTAAAGTTTGCTTATTTTCTATTTCATTTATTTCTGCTTGAATATTTATTATTTCTTTTTTCCTGGCATGTTTTGGATTTTTCTGTTGTTTTTCCAATTCCCTGAGGCATGACGTTGGATTGTCCTTTTGCCACCGTTCCATCCTTTTACTATTAGCTTCCCTCTTATGACTGCTCTTTTATGTTCCATAAATTATGGAAACTTATGTACTCATTATCATTTGTTTCCATGAATCTTTTTATTTAAATCTTGATCTTTTCAGGGAACCAGCAGTTAGCGTAATGGCTATGTTGCTGGACTCCCACGCAGTCGACCACGGTTTGCGTCCTGGACCCGGTGACTTAAAACTCACGCCATGCGCGTGCATGCCCAAGATCCCAAGAGGAGAATGGAAGAGAAGGGATTGCGGCATGACCATCCTCCCTGGGGGATGATTTCTTGCTGTCTCTATGTCTCTCTCTGTCTGTCTGGCAAGCGCACGTGCCCTATAGTGAAAATCTCTCCAAAAAAAAGAAAAATCTTGATCTTTTCAGTAGGCATGAAGTCATTCAGAAGTAGGTTATTTAGTTTCCATGTATTTGTGTATTTTTTAGTTTTTTTCTGAGATTAATATCAAGTTTAATTCTGTCATGGCCAGAGAAGATGCTGGATATAGTTTCTATGTCTATGATTCTGTAAAAGCTGGTTTTGTGCCCCATCATGTGGCCAATCTTTGAGAAAGTACCATGCAGGACTGAGAAAAGTATATATTTTGTGTTTTGGGGGTGGAAAGTTCTATAGATGTCTATCAGGTCCATCTGATTTATGGTATCATTAAGATCCATAATCTCTTTGCTTATTTTTTGTCTCATTGACCTGTCTACAGGAGATAATGGGATGTTGAGATCTCCAACAATTATCGTTTTTCAGTCTATCTCTCCTTTTAGATCTAGCAGGCTTTCCTTTACATATTTGGGTGTTCCTGAGTTGGGTGCATAGATATTTATAAGCATTATATCTTTTGGTGAATTAACCCTTTTACTACTACATAATGTCCTTCTTTGTCTCTTAAGGTTTTTGTCTTAAAGCATCTTTTGTCCGAAATCAGTAGAGCAACTCCCATTTTTTATTGGTTTCCATTTGCATGGAATACCTTTTTCCAGCCCTTCACTTTTAGTCTAGGTATGTCTTTATCCATGAGATGGATTTCTTGTAGGCAGAACAAGGAGGTTTTCTGATTTTTAAGACAGTCTGTGTCTCTGAATTGGAGAATTTAATTCATTAACATTCAACGTTATTATCAATATTTCCAGACTTGTCCTTACCATTAACTTGGCCATATACATGGTTGTTGTTTTGTTCTCTTGTTGTTGTCTGTCTTTAGTTTTCTTCTTATAGTACCCCTTTCAGTATTTCTTGAAGAGTGGGCCTGGAGTTGGTAAATTCTTTCAGGTTTTGTTTATCTGAGAATGTTTTTATCTTCTTTTTCCATATAAAGCATAATCTTGCCAGTATAGCATTCTTGGTTGAAATTGTTTTTTATTTAATACTTTGAATATATTTCCCCATTCTTCCCTTGTTTGCATTGTATCCGATAAGAGGTCCAGTGTTAGCCTGATGGGATAGCCTTTGTAAGTGATTTGATGTTTCTCTCTTGTAAATTTTAGTATCTTGTCTTTGTATGTGGTTTTGACCAACCAATCTATGATATGCCATGAAAAGGATCTTCTTGAAATGATTCTACTTGGAGTTCTTTGTATTTCTTGGGTCAGGATGTTTAAGTGCTTCTCTAGACTTGGAAAGTTTTCTTCCAGAATTTCATGGAATAGGTTATCAATGCCCTTATTAGTTTCTTCACCTTCTGGGATACCAATTAGTCAGATGTTTGGGCATTTCATGGTATCTATTATTTCTCATATATTAACCTCAGTTTCTTGGCTGTTTTGTCAGTATTTTTGACTATTTTTTCTAGGTCAGAGGTTTTGTCTTCTACTCCTAAGATTCAATCTTCTGCATGGTCTAACTTGTTTTTAATACTTTCGAGGGAAGTTTTGATTTCCTGTATTAGAGCTTTCATATCTAACAGTTTCGTTTGATTCTTTTTTATGCTGTCCAATTCTTCTTTCATATTATGGAAGGACTTCCTAATCTCCTGGAGCTCAACATCTCTTTTTTCTCACATCTCATAGAGTTTTGTTACCATAAATATTTTAAATTCTTTTTCTGACATTTCAGTAATTTCCTCTAAATTTTCTCTACTTGGAAATGAGTTACAGTGTTCTCTTGCTGGAGCTATATTACTTGATTCTCTCATCTTTGAGCCTTTTCTCCAATTTTTAGTCATTTGGTAATGTATTCACTTTGGCTAATTTCTTGGAGAAGGATTCTGTGACTGTGAGCTCATGTATTTCCCTTACTGTGAAATAGCTTGGTGCTATTATCTCCCTTCTACTATGTCCTCCAGTTTGGGATTCACAGGATAAGTTTTGCAATCAGATTTATGAAGGGGAATTTCATTCTTTTTGCAACCACTACAGTGAGGTATAAAGAATTCTCTAAAACTCACAATGTTCAGCTGTTTAGCTGCTATACACCTAGTCTTCTGTAGGCAGTGGGTAAGGGCTGAACAGTAAATCAGGAAAGTAAGAAAAAAGAAAAACAAAGTTGGAAATAGAAATATGAAGAGAAGGCAAAAAAAAAAAGGATGGAAAGAATTAGAACAAAAAGAGGAGAAACAAAACAGAAAAATCATGTGATAGGTAATAAAACTGAGTTAAAAATAGAAAACCATGCACCCAATGCAGTCAGAGGTGGAGGTGCCTGGATGCTTTCTGTCCTAGTTGAGGGGAGAGGAAACAAATTAACATGAGAAAGGCACAAACAGGACAGAAAGTGGGTTTTGTTTTTTGTTTGTTTGTTTGTTTTAAGAGAAAGAAAAAAGTTAGAAGGGACAGAGAAGAACAAGAGAGAGAGGGACACTTGCCTACCTGACTAGCACTACGGTCTGGAAGGGGAGGGCCCTGGCTAAGGAGGCTTCACAGCCATGAAGCTGAACCCACAGGGCCAACACAGTCAGAGGTGGTGGTGCCTGGATGCTTCCTTGAAACTTTTTAATAATATTTTCTTTGGATGAGAGAGAATTTTACTTCTGTTCCTTTCTACACTCTTTGAATCTGTTAAAACTATATTCATGAATTACTATTACTTTCTGTAAAATATTAAGCACATGAATAAATTTATAAAATACTGTGTGTATAAACAGCAGTGAGGAGAAATTGGCAGAGAACTTGGCATTCTTTTGTCCGTTAAATAAATGTTTCTTTAACATTGTAAAAGTGAGATGTAATGTTTTTCTCATTATATAGAAGATATAGTTAGAAAGATTAGGTGTCTTTTCTGAGACATGAAAGGAGTTTACAACATTTGTGGTCTCATGAATTAAAGTATGAGTTATTTGGGTTGAAAAATTTTGAAATTCAGGCATAGTAATTTTTTTTTTTTTCACAATAAGCATTGCTCATGAACATTTTGAAGAATGACCCCTTGTACATACATAGTATTACCTGGAATTTTTTCCAATTCTACTAATCTCACATCCATTTTTCCCCTCAAATATACCACTCAGACTTTTCAAAATTTTTGTAAAGAATTATTTATTTAATTTTTTACTTATTAATTTTAAATTTGCTATAGGGCACATGTGCTCACCAGAGAGAGAGAGAGAGAGAGAGAGAGAAAGAGGACAAGCTGCCAAGTTCAAAACTGAAATTACTTCAGCCATAGGGAGGGGGAGTGGTAGTCCAGCACCTTAACCACCACGCCACCTGCTGACCCTGACTTTGTTGTTAGTTTAAAGTTAAAAGTTGATAATAAAGTAATGCATTTTCCAAAATGCAAGCTACATATGTGAAATTATTTAACCTTTTTGTTTTTGTTGTTTAATTTGCCAATTTAACAGTACATTGATGCTGTTTCCTTGCATCAGTTCATCTGGTGATGGTAAGCTCTCGGATCTATTGTTTCTATTTGAGTGTTACTAAGAAAAAAGTTGGAACAGGTTTTACAGAAAAACAGAGTAGCAGAGACAGAGGGAGAAGCAGAAATTATCCACCCCCTCCAAATGGGGCATAGTCACATGCAATAATTTCTCTGTTTGTCTATCCTGTCAGGATTTGGGGCACAATACACACATGTTCAGCATGGTTTTCAAGCCTCCAGTCACACAGTTGGCCATATGTGATCCAGCTCTCTTAACTACCAGGTTACAGGACTGCCCCTATTTAAACTTTTGGTGGGAAGTTTATCTTTTCCTCAACTGGCAGACTGTTTCATCACAAGCTTGCATGCGAGAAGTCAGTGTTTCAGATTAACAGAAATTTGCAATTTACCTGTGTTATAGCTTAACCTAAAATATGTTTCTAATCTAAAATTATTCTTTTAATATCAAAGTAAGTTTTAAATGAAAAAGTGTTGCATTCACATTTTAATTTCTTTGATGTGTCAGTATCTCAAATAATAAGAAATGGATTACAGTTTATCTCTTTGACATCAGTTTCTTTTTTCCCCCACCTTTACCAGATGGAAATGCCACCAGATAAAGACACTAACCGTGCAGAATATAGTGAGAGTGACAGGTAATGATTGTCCTAATTGGAGTGTGCACATGCTAATGGGTAATTCACAGTTACTAATACCATTACAATAGACCACCAGAAAAAAAAATGATCCATAAATCTCTAATTAGACTAGCTGAAATGATATATACAATTTTCTTTAAAGGTGAAATATATCCTTATTACCCTGGTCTCTTAGAGTGTGAACACACAGAATGACATACATCAAGGGAAAGTAAGAAATAACACCAATATCAGATAAATCTGTATACTGTTTATGTGCTGAGGGAGCTGAACTGAAAATTTCTTAATAAAATATTCCCCCTTATATCACTACTTACATGTGAAACGTGGCACTCCACATAGTTATTGGAACCTTTATACTATATTGTCTTATGTTCCATAATGTTCTATGGATGGGTCATCATATGAACTTCAGGGTATAAGACTGGTTTCACAGACATAAGAAATGAGAAGAAAATTTAGAGACATCTTTCTTCAACTCTGTCATTTGATGAATGACCTCACATTGTAATTCTACCCATTAACTCTGAATTTATACCAGTGGATGGCAGCTCCAGAACCCTGATTCTGAACTTACTGTTTCTTAAGTCACTTGGTAGAACTCTTTTTGCCAACTTCCCATGATCTGTTTTGTATTGTTTTAGACTTTTCATTTTTGTCTTCTATGATAAGATTTCCATCCAATCTTCCCTTCCTGTTGGATCCTCCCTAAGAAAGAAGATTACAAATCAGAAAGCATTGGATTCGATTTCACAATACTTCCTAATCTATATTTGATAGCAGATCAGTATATCGATGTTATTTCCTGACGTCTGTTCATCTGGCAATAGTAAGTACAAGATCTGTTGTTTCTATTTGAGGGTTACCAGGATGAGATTTGGAACAGGTTTTATATTTTAGTAGTTATGTCAAAAATTTGCTAACTATGTATCTTACTAGGAGTAATTATTCTAAAAGAAGATTCCTACAAAAGCTTTTAATTAGAAATTGTTTGAAAATCTCAGTGGTTCTGATACAAAAAGGATCTCAAAATTTTGTTAAACAATGATTCAAGGCCAACCGTGGCAGTGCAGCAGTAACTCAGCAGTAATTCAATGCTCTGTGATGCTGAGGACACATGAGAATGTGCTGGGTTTCCATCCCAAGGCTACCCTCAAGATACTGGACTTGAATAAGCCCTTGATTCAGGATCAGACTGGCTGAAGCCAAAGGTAGGATTGCAGCATGGAGATCCCATCGAGGGTGCCTATCTCTTACTCTGTTTTTGTTCTCTCTTTGTGTCTCTTTCTCTTATGGAAGAAATTAGTTTTTTAAAAAATAAAAGAATGCACAAAGATTTGATTACATTCACTGATTCTCTGAGTTGGAAATTTGGCAGAAACACAATGAAGTCAACTTTTATCTGCTTTGAAAGATCTTCAAATGACATAAGGTGACCTTGTCTCTGAAGGTCTGGAAAATAAGGGAATATGGATCTATTTTCATGGCAGCATCCTCACTCAAAAGTCTAGCTCCTTAGCTTTCATGGTTGAAGGAGGGACTGAAGCAATACTTTTTTTTAAAGAATTATTTTATTTAATTTTTATTTATTATTATTATTTAATTTGACTACAGAGACAGAGAGAGAGGGAGAGTAAGAAAGTAAGCTGCCCAAGTCCAGGATTCAAACCACAGTCAACCATGTAGTACTTTAACCACCGCAACACCTGCTGGTCCCCCTTTTTTTTTAAAAAATATTATTTTATTTTTATTTATCATTATTATTTAGTTGAGACAGTATTCTTTCTTTTTTTCCCCCAATTTATTTATTTGCATTCATTCACTGTACATCATTACAGCATACAAAATGAGATTTTCCATCTAGAGTACACCGTATATTGTCTCAATCAAGCACATCAACAAATATGTTATTCTTAGCAAATGATCTTCCATTTCTTGTTTTCTGTATGTTTTGCTTCTTTCCCCCCATCCTTGGTTCCCTATCTCTTACCCTCTGCCACCTCCTGTTCTCCTCCCACACTGTCTCTGTTATCTATGTTTGCTTTCTATACCCTTTCCCCCCCACCTTTTATTGAATCACCAAAGACCCTCATCAATCCAAATACCCTCCTAGCAAACACATGTGACACACACATTTCCATGAGCACAAGTCTAACTTTACGCATCCTATCAAGTAGCACCTAACTGGGGCTACATATCCTACTGCAGTCATTGAATAGATATATTTTGTTTTCCTGAAACTCTTTTTTGTAACTCAATTTACACAGCACACAAAATGCTATCTCCCATCCAGTACACACTGCATAGTGACTCAATCATGCACATTACAAAAAAAATAAATTTCCAATTCTAGTTGCTAGAATTATTTCCACCCCTCTTTCTGACCCTCTGTCCCTTCCCACCCTCCTCTCACACCACCTCCAGTGTCCAAAATTGTCCTCCATTCCCTTCCCACCCACATTGCATTGATCAGAGACATTATTCTTGATCAGAGTACTATTGCCTCTTTGGCATAGCAGTATCAGAGCAGTTGGACTTCCTAATGATAGCTTGTTAAATTTCTTGGACCAGGCATAACTTTCACTATATGAATATCTGTCTGTTCTTCTCTGTCAAAAAAACAAAGCAAAACAAAAAAAAAACTTTTTAAAATCTATAGACTGGGCCAGCAGGTGGCATGCATGGAGATGTTAAGGCAGCTAGAGCCTATAAAGTTGATTGTGCGGTTCAAGTCCCAGATTGGTGGTTTGAGAGTCACACTGGGCGCATGTTCATGCATATCCAAAATTCCAAGAGGAGAATGGAGGAGAAGGGATTGTGGCAAAGGCATTCCTCTGCCCCCACACTCCTGTGATGATTTCTCACTTTCTCTCTCTCTCTCTCTCTCTCTCTCGGTCCCCTTCCTCT
>NW_006159569.1:1686551-1721503 GCF_000334495.1 Tupaia belangeri chinensis
GGTCTCTCTCTCTCTCTCTCTCTCTCTCGGTCTCTCTCTCTCTCTGGTGAGTACATGCACCCTATGGCAAAACAATCCAAAAAGCAAAAACAATAACAGAACTATAGACTGAAAGCTCCCTAAAATCAAAGGTGGTGTCTGCTTTTATTTGCCACTATACCTGAAATACACCACTATGAAGTCACTCGTTAACTAAGTTACATGAAATGGGAATGGATGGGTTGTTGCCTTGGTGTGTGAAACCCACAAAGTTATAAAATTGTAGGAAATCATGAATTAAATTTTATAAAATCCTTAGCATGTGAACATGACTGATCCAGTGAAATATCATTGCCTAGAAATCCAATATACAAATTGTACTTCTTCACTCAAATGCGTATGTTTAATTACAGAGCCTTGTAATTATAAGTAGCATTAGAAATGTTGACTCCACATGATATTTATTTACAATGTCCGCATTACAAACAAAAAATATTCCTTAACTCTTCTAATGTCCTATTATTTCTTTAAGGTCTATTGTTGGGCAGATATGATATTTAGCTGGAAGTCCTAGTAAGTAAAATTCAAACTCCCTAAGGTTGGATATGTTTTATTTTACTGTATTAGTAATCCAGACAGCAAATAGTGACTAACTCTTAATATTGAGTTTTAGCTTAGAGCAAAATTCTATGAATTTTGTCTTACGTTAATGTAATTAGCTCATTCAATCAATGCTTTATCAGTCTG
Organism: Tupaia belangeri chinensis; assembly: GCF_000334495.1. Taxonomy (NCBI): domain Eukaryota; kingdom Metazoa; phylum Chordata; class Mammalia; order Scandentia; family Tupaiidae; genus Tupaia; species Tupaia belangeri. The sequence continues at coordinate 1,687,278 of NW_006159569.1, forward strand.
TACATGTCAGAAAGAGCAAATGCAAAACTTAATAAGACTTAATTTAGCCACACAGAAATATTTGGGACAAGATGTATTTGTACCTAAGAAGAGATGTAAAATGATGTTGTTTGAAATGAAAATATAAAGCATACGTCTCTTACTCTCTCTTGCACAAATAGGAGACATTATTAATATGTGGTGACATTTTCTTGCTTCACCCAGATATAAAAAGACATTCTGCAGAAGAGCATGCCACTAATCAACTCAAATTAATCACCATTGGAGCAGTGATTCATCCTCACACAGTCCCTGCTGAAATGAAGGAGATACAATTCAAGGTACCCCGCTGTTACCTACTAAGAATCTTGCTTATATCTCCTTCATACCTGGGCAGCAGGTGCTTCAAATGACAAACAATAAAGTTAGTTTGTGTGTTTTCTCAGAAAATACTCCTATGTAGTCGGCCGATGTTTGAGTCCCCGGTCTGGCAGCTTGAAACTCATACCAGGCACATGTGGGTGTGTACCCAACATCCCAAAAGGAGACTGGAGGAGAAGGCATTGTAGTATGGCCATCTCTTCTGAGGGGTGATTTATCGCTTTCTGTCTCTCTCTCTCTCTCTGTCTCTGGTGAGTGCATGCACTGTATAGCAAAACTCTCTCAGGAAAAAAAAGTAAAAATAAAGCATCTTCATCACCACTAAAATGAATAATAACTATAATAATTTGGGAACAAATTATTGTTTCAAGGAAACAATTTGGTTTCAAGGAACCAAAATTCAATATTTTATTAACTTAACAAGCAATTTTAAAAGGGACATGTATATTGTATTTCCTTTCTAAGTGTAATCACATTAGTTTCAATTAATATTGGCTCTGACCTGGTTGGTTTTATTCACTGAATATCCTTTAATGTTCAATTCAACACATGTGTCCTTATGTAGAAACCACAAAATAAAGTAATCCCCAGGAGTCTGGGGAAAAAAACACAGAACAAATAAACAAATGATTGAATGCCCAGGGCTAGACATTTCATTGAGAATACTGCCCAGATAATAAGACAACTAATGTTGTTAAAGTTTCATTTTCTTTCTAGTATTTATAGCTTTCTAAATTAATAAATAATATTAGATTTTTAGAACAATTAATGCCCCCTTTTTTTCCAATGCAATTGAAATGATTTCTTACAGTGTTTTATTTGGTTGTTTTGAGATATATCTTTAACACCATTTAAGAGAAATTTGTGGGAGCTAGTGGGTGGGGTGGTGGTTGAGGTGCTGGATTCCCACATGGCCAACTGTGGTTCAAGTCCTGGACCTGGCAGCTTGAAAATCATCCTGGTGCATGTGCATGCATGCTCAATATCCCAGGAGGAGAATGGAAGAGGATGGATTGCTACATAGCAATTTCCCCTGTGTGTGTGTGTGTAGGGGGGTGATTTCTCACTTTCCTTGTCTCTGTCTTTCCTTGATGAGTGCACACACCCTATATTTATAAAACAATGTGAATGAGTCTCACATATATAACCCTGAATGAAAAAACTCAGGTGCAAATGAGAAAGTACAATGTAACTTCCTTTATTTGAAATACATAAACAGGCAAAATCATCACGCAGTATTAGAATTCAGGGTAGTGGCTATTGTGAAAAAAATGAATGCACAGAAGGAATGGTTTGTACTGTTTCTTTCCGTTGGTCCAGGTGCTAGGTATATGGGTATACTGAGTCAGTATGTGAGCATTTTTTGAGCTGCATACATAGGATTAGTGAAGCTTTCCAAACATATTTGGGAAAGCAAGGGTGGGGCAACATTTAATAGAGAGGCAGGAATATCTGCCTTTTAAAAAAAGTCAGGTCAGATGTAAGTATGGTAGTTAAGGTGGCTAAATGCCAAATGGCCAACCATGCAGGTTTCTTGTGCATACATGCTTAAAATCTACAAAGGAGAGAGAGATGGAAAAGAAAGGAAGGTTTGAGGCATGACCACCCTCTGGGGAGGCAGAGTACTTTCCCTCTTTCTCTCTCTCTCTCTTCTTTCTCTGTCTCTCTCTCCAGCAACTAAATTAATAAATAATATTAGATTTTTAGAACAATTAATGCCCCCTTTTTTTCCAATGCAATTGAAATGATTTCTTACAGTGTTTTATTTGGTTGTTTTGAGATATATCTTTAACACCATTTAAGAGAAATTTGTGGGAGCTAGTGGGTGGGGTGGTGGTTGAGGTGCTGGATTCCCACATGGCCAACTGTGGTTCAAGTCCTGGACCTGGCAGCTTGAAAATCATCCTGGTGCATGTGCATGCATGCTCAATATCCCAGGAGGAGAATGGAAGAGGATGGATTGCTACATAGCAATTTCCCCTGTGTGTGTGTGTGTAGGGGGGTGATTTCTCACTTTCCTTGTCTCTGTCTTTCCTTGATGAGTGCACACACCCTATATTTATAAAACAATGTGAATGAGTCTCACATATATAACCCTGAATGAAAAAACTCAGGTGCAAATGAGAAAGTACAATGTAACTTCCTTTATTTGAAATACATAAACAGGCAAAATCATCACGCAGTATTAGAATTCAGGGTAGTGGCTATTGTGAAAAAAATGAATGCACAGAAGGAATGGTTTGTACTGTTTCTTTCCGTTGGTCCAGGTGCTAGGTATATGGGTATACTGAGTCAGTATGTGAGCATTTTTTGAGCTGCATACATAGGATTAGTGAAGCTTTCCAAACATATTTGGGAAAGCAAGGGTGGGGCAACATTTAATAGAGAGGCAGGAATATCTGCCTTTTAAAAAAAGTCAGGTCAGATGTAAGTATGGTAGTTAAGGTGGCTAAATGCCAAATGGCCAACCATGCAGGTTTCTTGTGCATACATGCTTAAAATCTACAAAGGAGAGAGAGATGGAAAAGAAAGGAAGGTTTGAGGCATGACCACCCTCTGGGGAGGCAGAGTACTTTCCCTCTTTCTCTCTCTCTCTCTTCTTTCTCTGTCTCTCTCTCCAGCAAGCACACATGCCCTCTGGCAAATTTTTAAAAAAAGTCTATCTATTATTGATCTACTAATCTAGTGATCATCTATTTATAATGTGCATGTGAAGCATGTGTGTGTATCAAGGACGGGAAGTATAGTATTTCTTTTATAGTATAGTATAGTATAGTATAGTATAGTATAGAATAGTATAGTATTTCTTTCATTTATGCTTCTCCTTGACCCATTATTTAAAACTAAGATTCGCAAAACTTTCTGCACTTTCTGCATTTTCCATTCTTAGGTGCAGCCAAACCAGGATGTTCTGGCCTGCATGCCATTTTATAAAGTAGGTCAATATCACAACTGAGAAAAATTACATAGGATAAGAAGAAGTCTGGGTTCAAACTGAAAAGATAAGATCATCTTTAAAACTCTGAAACACATTTATCATTTAAGTCCCATCTTGGTGTAAATATATAAAAGAGAAACTTTGAATGTTAGAAATATAAGTAATATTCCATATTAAGTTTCATGGATTTGGGAAATCATATCATGCATGTCTAATTTATACACACACACACACACACACACACATACTTTATATGTTCTATATATATACTCTAGAGTAACAAAAATGAATGTGACTAAGTGTTTGCTCTTGAGTAGGTCTTATTCCAAAAGCAAAAAAAAGAAGGAAAAAGAAAGAAATAGATAAAGAAATAATTTCCCTATCCCAGGGAATCTTAATCTAAAGTTTACTGACTCAAGAGGAAAAGGGGGCTGTAGCTGACTTTGATTTATATAAAAATATCACATTAGCTCTCTAAGAAGTCATTTCATATGTAAGCACATCACCTATCTAGGACAAAAATACTTTGTCTTCTCACCCTCTTGGGCAGAAAAAATGGGCATTTACACACAAGTTCACAGACAATGATGAAATGAATTTAGAAAACTATGAATTAAAAATAACATTAAATGTAAGTCTCCCATGCTAATTCATACTACTGGCATGTTTCATCCATAGTTGGTCTGCTCCTTTATTTATTTATTTATTTATTTATTTATTTATTTAATCTTTTGCTATACAGTTCATGCACTCACCAGAGAGACAGAGACAGAAAAACAGAAAGTGAGAAATCACTCCCCAAGGGGAATGGCCATACCACAATCACTTCTCCTCCATTCTCTTCTCAGGACTTTGGACAAGCATGCATATGTGCCCTGTGTGAGTTTGAAATCCTTGGGTGCAAGACTTGAACCATGGTTGGCTATATGGGAGTCCAGTGACATAACCATTTTGCCATTTCCTGTTTCTAAAATACTTTCTCCACCTACTATTCATATTCCTCAGCCACCTAGATCCAGCTTATAGTTTGTGAATTAGCTGTTTATTAATAATCCTCTTACTTGTCCCTAAGGTGAATATTGCTTATGAGCAAGAAACTCTTAGTTACCCTAAATGAATTTTCAGAATCTTTCTCAACACTCTAGCCTTTGCAGTCAATTGATCAATGTTGACTCATAGTAGGTGACATTTTAGTCAATCCCATCCTCAGGAATTGAATATGAATTACTTGACAATAAATTATAAATGGATTTTCAAATAGGCATATTTTTTACATAGCACAGATAACATATTTTTCTAGGCCCACAATGTTTAGGGACATTTTGTTCTTAGATGAATATATTTTTAAAATACTTATTAGTCTCCCTTACCATTTTCCAAACCTCCATTATGTGGCAGCTCTTGGGGAAATAAAGAAGGATAAAAAGACACCTGTGCTGGGACCAGCAGATGATGCAATGGTTACATCACTAGACTCACATGTAGTCAACCACGGTTTGAGTCCTGGACCCAGCAGCTTAAAACTCATGCTGTTCACATGTGTGTGCATGCCCAAGATCTCAGGAGGAGAATAAGAGGAGAAGGGATTGCAGTGTAGCCATCCCTGGAGGAGGATTTCTTGATTTCTGTCTCTCTTTCTTTCTCTGGCAAGCACCTATGCTCTATAGCAAAAATCTCTTAGAAAAATATGGCTGTGACTTTGAAGAACTCATAGCCTTACAAGTGAGGCAAATAAATACTTGTGAGGCAATGGTATGTATAGTGGGGTATTGGTAGGAGTGTGTGGTGTTTTATATTGATGGTTATATAACCCTGAAATAGGGTTACATAAAGATTTGTTTATTTGTTTTGCCAGAGGGCGTGTACACTCACCAGAGAGAGACAAAGAGAGGAGGAGAGGGAGAAACACCCCCCCCCATGGGATATAGTTATGTCATAATCCCTTCTCCATTTTCTCATCCCATTAGGATTCTGGGCATTCATGTGCACATACCCAGCATGTTTCTTAAGCCTCCAGGACCAGAATTCAAACTACTACGAGCCACATGGTATCCAGCTCACTTAACCACTAGACTAAGAGCTTTCCAGAGTGTAAAAATTTTAATACTGTCATTATGGGATACATTTTAGAAGTGGTTCTTAAACTGTATTGAAAAACATTTAGGAGGCCAGCCAGTGGCATGGTGATTAAGGCTGCTTGATACCACATGGCTGACTACACAGCTGGATTACCAAACCCGACAGTTTGATAAACATGCTAGGTATGTGTGTGCATGCCTAAAATCCTAAGAGAAGAATGACAGAAAAGAGACTGTGCCATGGTCATGCCCCCCTGTGTGGAGAGTGCTTTCTCACTTTCTCTCTCTAACTTTCTCCAGCAAATACACAGGCCTTCTAGGAAACATTTAAAAACACAAACACTTGGGGACAAGCAGTTAGCAAAATGGCTATGTCACTGAACTCCCATGTAGTCTACCATGGTTCAAGCCCCGGACCTGGTGGCTTGAAACTCACACCAGGTGCATGTGTGTGCATGCCCAAGATCTCAAGAGGAGAATGGAGGATAAAGGATTGCGGCATGGCCATCTCCCCTGGGGGGTTGGTGATTTCTCGCTTTCTCTCTCTCTGTCTCTCTCTGTCTTTCAGGTGAGCACACATGCCCTATAGCAAAAACCTCTCCCCAAACAAACAAACAAACAAACAAAACACAAACATTTGGGAACCAGCTCATTTGGAAGTATGAAGTGCTGTGCACAGGAGCCAAAGACAAGTTTGCCCAAAGCTCCACCTGAATGGAGAAATGGAGGAAAAAAGGATTGTGGCATGAGCATGCCCCATTGCAGGGTGCTTTTTCCTCTCTCTCTTTCTCTCTCTTTCTCTCATGCATAGGCTCTCTATCAATGAAAAAGGTATCAAAATATATTTTTAGGAACCAACAGATAGCATAAGGGCTACATTGCTGAACTCCCATGTAGTCAAACACAGTTCAAGTCCTGGACCTGGTAGCCTAACCTAACACTGGGTACATGTGTGTACATGCCCAAGATCCCAAGAGGAGAATGGAGGAGAAGGGATTGCAGTGTGGCTATTCCCCCATTTCTCACTTGCTGTCTCTCTGTCTCTCTCTGTCTTTCTGGTAAATGCATATGCCCGATAGCAAAAACCTCTCCCAAAAAGAAGATAAACATTTCAATTAGAAAAAAAAAAAAAAAAGAAAGAAAGAAGCAAGTGTAGACAGCACATGGAATACAAAAGTGAATAAGGTCAGTCACAAGTTCAAGGAAACCTAAATGCAAATTGCTTATTTGAGCTCACAGATTTATATCATTCAGCATGAGACCTGGGAAAAGAAACTCTACATAAAGCTCTGATTCCATGTCAAAATTGTATTCCAACTTCCTGCTCCTGGACAAGTTGTATCGTTTTCTTCCTCAGTTATTGAAAAATTACATTCTACAGCTTTCTTTCTCCGGTATTGACAAATGGTTAAATGGAAAGGGAGGTCAAAAAAGAAAATCAATGCAATTTTACACAGTCCTCATTACTAGGTCAACCATGTCTTCTCTGTGCATACTCAAGCTGGTTTCCTAGCTCTGAGTAAGGCTTTTAAAAGGTTGCTTGCTGGCTGAACTGTCAGCTCAGGGAGAGAAAAATTAGTTTTCAAAAATCTATCTACAATATGAAAAAAAAGTAAAGCAAAACCTCATGCACCATATAATTGATTCTATTTTTAATTATCATCATTAATACTAAACCAAGCAGGAAACACTGATGGCCTGGTCATTTCTATTTAAAATATAAACTCGTAAAGATTTGCAACTGGGAGGGTCTTTAGGGATCATCTATGTCAAATATCCTTTCTCCCTTTATTTTATAAAAATGGAAATTGGTGTACAGAGAAGTCAAGTGGCTTGCCCAAGGTGACAAATTAAGCTAATGGCTGAACCTGAGCTTGGTCCCAGATGAGTACACTCAGAAGCCCAGACATTTGGTTCTATTGAGCAAGAAATGGCTGCTTATTTTTAATGGCAAATTTTTTAGCCTTTAAAAAGAAACTTTTTATTGTAAATAGAATATTTATATGACTATCATAGTATCCATTTATTTATGGCTATCTCTGTTTCTGAATGTGTTTAGGGGTGGGAGTGTCTACTCTTTATTCTTTATTATCAGCACCCTCCAACCTAGTGGTTCTTAACATTGGCTACCTGCTAAAATAACCTGAGCAGCTTTGAAAAAAGAAACTAATGCCCAGGGTATGCTACTTAGACTTTCTAATTTAATTGATCTGGGATGGAATCTTAGCATCGATATAGTTAAAGTTCCCAGGTGACTCGAATGTCAAGCCAGGGTAGAGAACAATGGATTTAACCCAGAATCATCTTCAGAATTCAATGGTTTACAAACCACCCCATATTCATGAGCCATCCATACTGCTAAGTGTTTAATATTTTTCTCACATTTAGTAATGTTTAACATAAGTAAATTAATTTTAAAAATAAATGTTATGCCACTGTGATAAGTGATAAATAATTAATACTTGCTACAAAAAGAAATGAAGTGGGTCCCCTTGCTTGCCCTTATGCAACAGGATTTATGCCTACTGTGCTTTGGAAGTAGAGTGTCTTCATTATTATTCGAAGATTTTGATGAGCCAGCTTCATGGTCTGGTGCTTAAGGCAGATAAATTCTATGTGACCAGCTCTGTAGTTCAAGTCCTGGACCCATGCTGGGAGCATGAACATGCATGCCCAAAATCCCAAAAGGAGGGAGAAATGAAGGAGAAGGTATTGTGATATGATCGTTCCCCATAGGGAGTGCTTTCTCATCTTCCTCTATTTTTATCTTTTTGTCTTTCTCTGGTGAACATAAGTACCTTCTGGCAAAAAATAAAAATGAAAAAAAGAGGGGCCAGCAGGTGGTGTGGTGGTTAAAGGTGCTGGATTTTCACATGGCCAACCATAGTTTGAGTCCCAGACCTGGTGACTTGCTTTCTCACTTTCTCTGTGTGTCTGGTTAGATTTAAAAAGTAAATAAATTAAATAAATAATAATAAATTGAATAAAATAAATAATTCTTTCAAAACAATGAAAAAAGATGATCTTGTTTTTGTTCACTTCCATTTTGGTACTTGAGAGCAAGGATATATTATCTTTTTCTTGGCTTTTACTATTCTCCTAGATTCTTAAGGAAAGACTGGTGGCACTATGTAACATATATGTAGAAATATATATATAATTTCAGCTCCAATGACCTCTTCCATTGTTAAAAGCCTATGATTTTATGTAATCTGTTTCTCCAAATTCAACTCATTTTCTTTCATCCTTTATTCTTGGGTTTCAAACACCTAATCTTATTTTATTTTCCATGAGAAGCATAATTTTGTATAGTTTAAAAACTTTGCCAATGCTGTCCCACAGCCCTGGACAGCCACTTAATCCCATCCCCCTCACTATCCACATACACAGACACATACACACACACTTGTGTATAAGAAGTTATTCTCTAAATCTCAGTTGAAACAGTACTTTATATTTTACAGAGTTTTTTTTTTGTTATAGTTTGATTTTTCTTTTTTTTTTGTTTTGTTTTTTTGCTGTAGGGCTTAGGGTTCATGCGTTCACCAGAGAGACAGTGAGAAACAAAGAGACAGAAAGCAAGAAATCACTCATCAGGGGGCGATGGCCACACCACAGTGCCTTCTTCACCATTCTCCTCTCCAAATTTTGGGCACGCACACACACACACCCCAAGTGAGTTTTAATCCGCTGGGTCCAGGACTGGAACTGCAGTCAACTCCCTGGGAGTCCAGCAACTTAACCATTATGCCATCAACCAGTCCTTAAGTGGCCCTTAAAGAGCCACCACAGTCCCCATTTTTTTCTCTGCCACAGAATTAAAACTCAAGATAACATGAGTAACAGCCATATAGAATTACATTTCAGTGTCCCAAACATCTAGCACAGAACAGTTGTTTGATAAATATTTTAGAACAAAGGAGGAAATAAATAATAAAGAAATAATGAGAGAAGGAAAGAGAAAGGAAGAAACGAAGCCAAGTATTAGTAGACTAAGGCACAGTTCCTCAAAACAGGACATTTAAGATGTCTTCTTAAAACACATAGAAATACAAAGTAAACAAAGTAACACTTTATTCCCATAAAGTCATTTATACTCAGAGCACAATATGTTTGAAGAAGGCAACACTATATCTACACTTTAGAAGTATTCTCATTCTCATGTATTATAAGAATTCAGAAACAGTCATTATTTTTTTTCACATAGCGAACTCTTAAATAGTCTGCAATTCTATCTAAACATTTTTTTACATTGATTTTATCCTTTATATATGATGGCCACTTTACTGTAACTATGACTTCTCTTTTCATTCATTTTTTTTCATTCTAGTGAACAAAAAAATCTCACCGTACCACAGGGCACTTATGTTTCGCAGATCTTTTGGTAACTTTATCTAACAGTAGCACAATCTGTTAGCAAAGTTGGAGAGTCAAAGAAAAGTGTTCAGGTTCCCCTTAATCTAAATAAAGGTTGTAATATGCTAAGCTAAAAGACAAAGACAAGCTATGTATTGTAAACTTAATACATCATATTTCTCAGAGAAAAACCAGTTTTGATCTTAATACTTACTCAGATTCAGGTCAACATATTCCAACTGACTGTAGATGAATGAAAACTTTTTTTTTTTTTTTGGTTGGAAGGAATGTCTATGATATATAAAGTATTAAATAAAATGGGAGTATTTTCACTAGTAATGTGAAAACTCAGAGACTCCACTTTCAAATACTGTCTGTGGGAAACAAGGGTGGTGAGAATTGCCCTGTATGGAGCTGACCCTGCAAAGGGATGCATGGCGATTAAATACAGGCTGCAATTATGTGTAAGTATTTTCACTCAAAAAGAGCCGGTTTGGGATGTACAAAGAAGCAGCTATATTTTTTGTTGTTTTGTTTCTTATAAAGAAATTGAACCACTAATGCTCTTTTCTCGTTCCCCTTGCTGTCTGCCTCTGAAATCCCCTTATCCTCTTCTGATAGACAGACACAAATTGAATTACCAAATGAAAAAAAAAAAAAAAAAGTTTTTTAAACCTAGGCACCAAAATCCTCTATCATCAAACACTGACTTGACACTGCCATCTTGTGGGCAGGATGCTACCATGCAGCTTTTTCTTAGGCCAAATTAGGACACCCAGCTGATTATCTTCATAGCAGTCGCAGTTAGAAACTTCAACACTTGGAAGAAACTATGGAAACCTCTGCTCCTGCCCTTATACTGAGTAGTATCACCACATATATGTAATAGAGTCTTCAAAAAGTTTATGGAAGATGCACATTCCAAAAATCTATGTATGGATTCCAAAAAAGTTTGCACCAAGATAAAATGACACCTTAATTCCACCTTCTCGTTAACTTTTTTTTAGTTAGTGTCTTTTCTTTCTTCCATGAGCCAGAGAAGGAAAGAGAGTGAGAGTGAGAGAGACAGCACCCTTGACAGGGTCTTCATGCTGTGATCCACCCTCAGTCTCAGCCAGCCCTGGATCACAGACATGCAGGTACCCAGTGTGTTCAAGGAGGTCTCCAGACACAAACCTGGAACCTTCACAGAGTGTTGTTTCCACCACACCAACATTCAGGCCCATCCATAAACTTGTTTATTTTTCTTAATTTATTAGAAAGTGTGTACAGTCCACAGAGTCAGGGAGAGAGAGAGGTGCACCCACAAATGAGATTTGGTCTTGCTGCAATGCCTTCTCCTTCATTTTTAATCTTGTCACAATTTGGGATATGGACCAGGCATGTTTTCCAAGCCTCTGGGTTGGGATTTAAACCACATGGCCAGACTCATGGGATCCTGTACCTTAACCACGAGGCCATGGAGATGGCTCCATCCATGAACTTTTTGAGAAAGTAATAGGTAGATAGGTTATTGAACAAATATTTATTGTAATTACAAAATAGCACATATTTCAGGTGTCCCTATGTATTAAATTGTTTGCATTATAATTTGAAAACATTAGGTGACATAGTATCATAAGTTATTTTTTAAGTTCTTGGAGGCTATTATTACTTATGGCTTGGTAGAGGTAATAAGATTACCATCCTCATAGTAGCCTCACTGCCTCTCACCTTAGTCTGATTTCAACTTTTTTTCATTCTCCCTGCATCAACTTGCATTAGGCAAGGTATACTTAACTGACAACATCATTCCTCAGAAAAAAAAGATTCTGATGCCTTTTGTCAACTGAAATGAATACAATTTTTGTTCTGAAAGTTCACATCCCCTCATGCCCAGTGAAACAACCTAAAAATGTCACCAGGTTTTTCCATATACCTTGGAGACAACAGGGCAGGGAGGTAAATTATAATTGAGAATAATTGCTCTTAAGAATTGAACTTTTAGTCATGTTTTGTCAGATTTCCTGTTCTACATCTTATCTTCCCAAACTTCCCTTGTCCTTTTGCTCACATCTTGCTATCCTCTTTAATGCAGAAACATTTCAAATTCTTGAGGATCAATAAATGCCCACATTTTATAATATCTTATCTTTGACTATATATTCTTGGAATATTTTTATCTCTTCTCAGACTATAGCTTTCTTATAACCTCAAAAGTCACCTTCCTTCTATATTTTTTTACACAGAATTACTTCCTAAAATGTATTCCATGGAGCACTGGCACAAATTCTTTGACATTTGTAATTTTGGTGAGTGTGTATATGTGCGCATGTGCATTCATGTATGTGCATGTAATGTATGTACATTTAAAGGGTCTTTTTTTTTTTTGAGAGGTTTTTGCTATGGGGTGCATGTGCTTGCCAGAAAGACAGAGAGAGACAAAAAGAGAGAAATCACCCCCTAGAGGGGATGACCATGCTGCAGGGGAGTTGGGGGGGGATGATGGCCATGTCGCAATCCCTTTTCTTCCATTCTCCTCTCGGGATCGTGGGCATGCATGCACACATGCCCAATATGAGTTTAAGTCACCAGGTCTGGGACTCAAACTGCAGTCAACTACATGGGAATCCAGCAGCATAGCCATTACTCCAACTGCTGGTCCCAGCATGTAAAGGTTTTTCCAGCCAAAGGTCAGGGTGACATGATGGTTAAAGTGGTTGGATCCCACATGGCTGACTGCATGGTTCAAGTCTCAGACCCGAGGGCTTGAAAACCATTCCTGAAATATGTCTATGCACATCCAAAATCCCAACAGGAGAAATGGCGGAGAAAGAATTGCTGCATGACCATTTCCCAGTGTGGGGTGTTTTGTCCCTCTTTCTCTCTCTCTTCTTCTCTCCAGTGAACACATGAGCTCGCTAGCAAAAAATATTTTTTAAATTATTTTCTCAGTCAAAAATGGAAGAGTGGCGCACCATATCCCATCATGAACTTCAACAACTACATTAACATATCAAAGGTTGTAGGAGTTCTTTTAATTAATATAATTCTTTAATGTTTTTTTCCTTTCGAATATTTTGAAGTATGCCAATGCATAAATAAATTGATCAGAGAGCTTTGTTATGTCAGAGTGCATTTCAATTTAATCTTCTTCTTGCCTTTTCAAAGGTTATTAAGTCCTCTGCACTTAAGCTTATATTCATTTCTGTTGGGTGAGTGTGATGTGTCGCTGAACAGGGAAGCAGTTCTATTGATTGATACTGCTCATTTACAGTGCAGGAGTACTTTTGAACTGTATCTGCAGTGTGCAAGGAGTCAGAAGTAAAGTGGGAAAAAGAGAGAGAGCGAGAGATATGATATATATGGATATATGACAGGACAGAGGGCATGTGGCATTGTTCACAATGTGAAAAAGAGGGAATACCCCCATCAGAGTGTGGTTGGGAAAAGGCCTGGGACTGGTGTCCAAATAATGTAGCTTTTCTAGAAGTTTCATCATCTATGTCATGAAGAGTTTGGAATGGTTAATTCTTTTGATTGATGTATTTATTTTAGAGAGAATTGTGCTATAGGACAACTGCACTCACTGAAGTCACAGAGCGCAACAGACAGAAAGCAAGAAATCATCCCCCAGGGCAGACGGTCATGTTGTAATCCCTTCTCCTCCATTCTCCTCCCGGTACCTTGGGCACGCATGTACATACGCCCATCATGAGTTTCAAACCGCCAGGTCGACCACATGGGAGTCCAGTGCCTTAACCACAATACCATCTGCTGGCCCCCTTTTGATTTAATTTTTAATGAGAGAGGGAAAAAAGAGAAATAGAGAGATAAGCATTTTTATAGGACCTCATCATGCCATGATCCATCTGTCTCAGCCTCCCCGTTAGCTAGGAATACAGGTACACATCACATACCCAGCCTGCTTTAGGTTAATCCAGGAACCAAACCCAGGGCACCTCATGTGGCTTCAACTTCACTCGACAATGCTCTACAACCTGACCATCAGGGCTGAGCTTAAAATAGTTCATTTTTAAGCTTTTCTAAACTTTGAAATTGCTTGAACATAAACTGATTGTAGGGAGGGTTGAAATAAGCATAGAGATTGCCCAAGTGATTCTGTACTTCATGGTGGTTATGTTTTCAGGTTGTCACCTTTCATGAAGTAATCTGGGCTTGCAGGAGGTAACTACTTAGGTGAAATAAAGGGCTCTTGGGGCAGTTGTTAGAGAAAGGGATTGTGGATAGAGAGAATCATAGGGATATATTTGTAGATGCTGGAGTAATTCTGAACAGGAAGGAGGATACCAATAAACTCCGAAAGCAGCTAGTTTTAACTTTTATGATACTCTTTTCTGTATTTAGATATGCAACCTCTATTTCTTACTAGAAATTTGCTCTTAGAAAAAGTATGTTTAGTTGATAATATTAAAGCAGAAGTCTCTAATGCTAGCTTAAAAGGAAACTTCTAGTAAGTCCAATTAAACATTGTAAACTGCAGGGAGCAACCACTTCTGGTAGATTCTCAAAGTAAAGAGAAAAATAAATGTGTGTGGTAGAAAAATTCTACCCTACCTGCTCAGGCCAGGAGTTGTAATACAGGAAGGAACTATCCATGTATTCTGGTCTAAGATCCAGCCCTTGCTTCTATTTTCATCCAGGGACTTCGAAAATAGGACACAATACATCTATGGTGTCACATGCAATTATTACCCTAGTGAATTGCTAATGAGGCAACTCCAGCTCCAAAGAAGCATTTTAAATAAAACTTCAGGAATACATCACAGCTTCACAAATTGCTCTTATAAATTAATAAATACATACACATGCATACAAACATGAAAACGAATTCCACAAACAAGCCCTGAGCAGTCACCATGTGCAAACTAAGTTAGGTGAGGAGAATGAAGCAAGCAGGAATCCTCATGGTCTTAGGATCACAGAGCTCCTTAGTGCAGGATAGATGCAGGACCTCACAGTATGAGATTAAAGTCTGGAGAAAAGTTCTGTTTTTATAGGGACAGGCATCAATCTGGAGAGAGAGCAGGTAGAATCAGAAGTGTGAGTGATCAGTTCTCACACATGGGCCAGACTGATATTTAAAGAAATACCAGGAATTTTATAGGAAAAATTATCTTTGATAAAGGAAATATTAATAGTTGGAATGAAAGCAGGCAGGTGGAAAGCAAGGTTGTCTGTGAAGTGATAGATGTCAGAAGTTATTTCATAAAATATGGAGCTAGAGAGTAGCTGGGGTCTTTAAATTATTTAAAGAAAATTCACAGTTTAGTTAAAGATTGGGGGGGTCTATCAATTGATGTAAGTCCTTATCAAGAGAGTTCTTTAATAGAATGGACTATAAAATTACTAAAAGGAAAACTCACAAGAGTTTATGTCTTCAAGTTTCTTGTCCTAAGAATCACTTTGAATCACATCTCATTTCTCAACTGCAACAAATTAGATGAGTAAGTAAAATTCAGAGGTGTGGCCTAGAATAAACACTAGAGCAAAACTCTAAGCATACTGCTGTTTCAAAGAAATACAAAACAAGACAATTCTCTGAACTATTTTGGTTCTTTCAGTTTTTATATTAGCCACTTTTAAAAGTTTTTTTAAAAACAGGGTGAAATTAATTAGGGTATAATTTACTTAGTAAAATACATGTAAAACATTATCTTCTTTAGTAAATCAATATAAATCATTAATTAAATATTTTTAATTCTTTTCTCAAACATAGTTGTTGAAATCCAGGTTTATGATACACTAATAGCCCATCTAGACTTCAGCATTTCAAATATTCCACAGACATGTGAATATACATTTGGTCGCCAAACAAAATGCACCAGCATTCCCTGAGAACTTATTAGAAGTGAAAACTTTGAGGTAAGACTCCAAAATTATTCAATCAGTAATTACTGGGTTTGCAGGAAGAGGCCCAGAAATTTCACTTTTTTTTGAAGTTTATTAGTTTCTTCCAGGAACAAGAAACAAAGAGAGAGACTCACACCCAAACAGCATCTCAACATTGCAATCCAGCCCTACTCCATCCTCCAGCTCAGCTCTGTCATACTCAGGGAAGTCTCCAGAGGCAAACTTGGAACTGTTCCATATGGTTTAGCCATTCAGAGTACTGAGTTTCACTACTGTGCCATCCTCCAAAGTCCAGGCAATTTGACTGTGAAGAAGACATATAGATGATATATATGCGATAGATATATAGATATAGATATAGGTATAGATATATATCTCCAGGAAATATATATGTGTGTGTGTGTGTGTGTGTGTGTACATGCCCCAAATCCCAAGAGCAGAATAGGGGAGAAGGGATTATGGTGTAGTCACACCCCCATGGTGGGAGTGATTTCACACTTCCCCTCTTTGTGTGTCTCTCTTTGTCTCTCTTCAAAGAGCACATGTGCCAAAAAGAAAAAAAAAATTTACTTCAACCTTTCTATACCTTCACCTCTGTAATGAACTAAAAATCAAAAACGAGTTTGTGATCAAGTTTAAATGATATGTGTACCATTGAAATACATGTGTATGCTTTTGAAGAGATTAATTCAATTCAATTGGGCAAGTTAATTTTAAAGGATAACTTAACAACTAATATAACTTTATAACTAATAAATATTATCACTAAAAGATCTTAAATAAGTAAGTTTATAAGGTAAAAACTAGTATCTAATTGGTGATACATGTTTTGGTATTCTCCTTTTTTTTTTTTTTTTTTTTGGAGAGATTTTTTGCTATAGGGCGCATGCACTCGCCAGACAGACAGAGACGGAGAGACAGAAAGCAGGAAATCAACCCCCAGGGGGGATGGCCATGCCGCAATCCCTTTTCCTCTATTCTCCTCTCGGGATCTTGGGCACGCACGCACACACACCCGGCGTGAGTTTAAGCCACCGGGTCTGGGACTTGAACTACGGTCGACTACGTGGGAGTCCAGCGACATAGCCATTATGCTAACTGCTGGTCCCTTGGTATTCTCCTTAATACTTATTTCATTAGCAGGAGGTTTTTAGTCACTGGCCATACAGCCATGGTGTATTCACGATTGCAGGTACCAGATGCTTCCCTTTGATTTCTCATATTCAGTTCCCTTCTTTTGAAATTATCTATCCATCAATATCTTTGGATTCAATCACCTTGGACCAGGCCCATCAAAGGCTCTGTTGGCAATGTCACAGGGACCATTTGCAACCTAATTAATCTACTCTTGCAGTGCCTCAAAACAGCATACACACCGCCTTAATTGCTACAACCTCACACCCACTGGGGACCACAAACAGAGAATAAGCAGACTCGGATGCACCCTGCAACTCCTGTATTAGCATCATTTACTGCAAGATTAATGAGAAAAGCTGAGAAAACCAGAAGTGTGGAATAAAACCACAGGTTTGGGCTTTAGAAAACTTCCCTGCCGCTTAGAAAGAGTAACTATTTAACTATTCACTTCAGTATCTTTTGGAGAATAGTATGGCTTTTTCATTTTTTATTTTTTTAATTACCCAGTTTAGGCATATTACTTAGTGTTGATGAACTTTATAAATCTCAAAACGTGACATCAAGATTGCTTAGAAACAAACCTCAAAATGAAAACTAATGTTTCTTTAAATGTTTAGAATGTCCTTTTACACGAAGTATTCAAATCATACATACATATATTCCTTTTGTTGAGGATATAATTTATTATGTATAATCTGTCAGATGTAATAACCCTAAAGAAATGATGCTTAGGTTGTAAACATTTCTTAAAATAACCATAGTGGAAAATGACATGGTAAGGAGGAAAGTTATTAACTATTCAGTAAATTAAACCCAGAAGCATACACAACTAAATAATGATGACAACAACAAAACTCACAAACAACAACAAAATTCCCTAAGTGAGTGACTTTAAATCCAGGCTCTTCGAATCTGAAACATTGTCACTGTAACATTTCAGTCTTGTTAAATAAGCTATGTGTATGAAAGATGGTATATCCCCAAACTAATGTAAATAAGTGTTTCAGTTCTTCTAATTATATAAAAAAAAACAAGATATTTGTATTGCGTAGGTATGTACCAACTCATTTCTTGATATAAAATAGCTCCTTGTGACATGATTCAATTATATTTGTCGAAATTTCATTAGCTTTTTAAAGGCTATGTATGCAATGAAGTCCCATTTACAGTAGACAATGCTTTGCTGATGGAGTAGAAGAGACACAGGCACTGGTGTTTGGAGACAGGATTTTGAGCCTGTAAGTCTCTTTACTAAAGTTCAGCTCCCTGGCATTCTGGAGTAGGAAGGAATAGAAGAAGGAATCCTGGCCTAACTCAATCCCTGGATCTTTCTAAGGATCATGCGGAGAATAAATTTCAAGGCAATTTAAAACCAGTGCATCATTCACAAATGATCATTTATTTTATTTTTAAAACAACTTGTTTTGTCAAACGTAGGCAAGAATACATTAGCCTTAAATTATTATCAAAAGTACAAGATAACATAGGTCAAATGAAACTAATTTTTAAATAAGCTAAGATTATTTCAGTGGTAAATCAATCTCTCTCTCTCTCTCTCTCTATATATATATATATATACACATACATATATATATATGCATACATATATATATAATATACACATAAATATATAAAACTCTTTGAGGAATAAAGTAATAAAGCAGATTTTTAGCTTTTAACTGATATGAATAGGACAACAAGTAATCAGAGGCAATGGAGTATGCAAACTTTGGTGAAGGAGAGTAAACAATGTCGATTAGAGGCCCAGATAAAGAAAACAAGCGGTTACTAGAAAAATGTTTATATTACTTGAAATATATATGTGCACACAGACACACACACACACACACATAATTAATTACTGGTGAGGCAAGTAATTGTGGCATTGGACTTCATAGAGCTTATATACTAGTGAGGAAGAACAGGAAACAAACTTACCTATAAGTACTTTTAAAAATATATCAAGACCGATAGGGTACAACTCTGTATATCATAGTGATCCTAAAGAAAATATATCATGCAAAAGGAAAAGCATGTTTTCCTGGGTGGAGTAATAATTATGATATATTTTGAAACAGTGATGATGTGTTTTGAATTAGGCAAGGAATTTGATATAGCAGGAATACAGGGTACATAGGGAAAAATAAGACTGGACAAGTAGTTCACTGTAAAGACACAGAAGGTCTAACAGGATGATGTGTAAAGTTAGTACTCATTATGGCCAAAAATAAATAAATAAATAAATAAATAAATAAAAAGAAAGAAAGAAAGACAAATGAAAGAAAAAACTAACAAGATTTATCAATTGATGGTTCTTTGTGCAATGTCAGTGCATATTGTGTTTATGATCTGGGTATGGACAGATGGCTGTAAAATGAGTTTTGCTATGCTGTATGAGAGTGTGCCCATGTGGGAACGGTGCAGTGTGATACTAGTGCAGTACTGGGCTTGCCTTTCTCTGTGGTGATAGCCTCTGTAGAGCATGCTTCTTAATGCCCTTGCATATGCAATGCATCTCTCCATCTATTTCATAGAAGGCTGCCTGGGTGTTCATCTCATCTCTTGTGTGTGTGAGGGGGTGGTAATATGTGTAAAGAGGATATATGTGGAAAGAAGCATATATACCCAGTGAGAGAATGAATTTTAAACTCAGTTGTGAGGACTGCTTTTTTCCCCTCAATGTGTTCTTTTCACTCTCTGATGTTTCCGCCATATGAAAAGAAAAACTAGAACACAACTGGAGGACATTGCTTTTTATTTCCTCTGATTGGAAATACTGTCTCTTCTGTTTCCAGCAGGCAAATATATAGACATGCCTTTTCTCCTCAATATCTCAGACCTTTTCCAGCTTCCCCTTAGTAACCTCAAAAGCACACAACAATCATTGGCTTTGGAATAACTTCTAAATCAATAAAACTTTAGCTAACACATTGTATTTTACAAATGGGAGTCCATGTTGCCTAGAACCACATAGTTCCACCTTAACTCCTCTACCTTGATTTATGTGTGGGTAACTGGGCACCAGCACAGAGCATTAGGCATTACATATACCTAAATATTTCTTTTTAAAACATAATTAATTTTATTTAAGTTTATTCATCATTATTTTATTTTTTAATTTGATGAGAGAGAGAAAGTGAGAAAGCAAGCCACCAGGTCCAGGATTCAAACTGTGGTCAGCCATATAGGAGTCCAGCACCTTAATCACCATACCACCTGCAGGCCCTCGCCTGAAAATGTCTTATTAGAAAACTCTCAGGTGCCGGGGCAAGCCCAGGACACGAGGAGTGTTAGCAAAGAGGGTGAGAGACTAGGCAGGGAAGGATAACAATGTAAATGAGAGGAAGTATGTGGAATGGAAAGGGAAGCATCACATGATGCCAGTTTATAGTGCATACACAGTGATATTCTTGCCAAATTTGTTGGGCACTGTAATTCTGAAGAGCTCCGAATCTTCTAGTCCCCTGGGGCTATTCTGGAATGTCTATTGCCACCCAGTCATCAGCCAAAAAATCCAAACCATTTCAGGAGAATTCCACTGGTTTTTCCCTTTTTTTTTTTTTTTTTTTTTTGGAGAGATTTTTTGCTATAGGGCGCATGCACTCGCCAGACAGACAGAGACGGAGAGACAGAAAGCAGGAAATCAACCCCCAGGGGGGATGGCCATGCCGCAATCCCTTTTCCTCTATTCTCCTCTCGGGATCTTGGGCACGCACGCACACACACCCGGCGTGAGTTTAAGCCACCGGGTCTGGGACTTGAACTACGGTCGACTACGTGGGAGTCCAGCGACATAGCCATTATGCTAACTGCTGGTCCCTTGGTATTCTCCTTAATACTTATTTCATTAGCAGGAGGTTTTTAGTCACTGGCCATACAGCCATGGTGTATTCACGATTGCAGGTACCAGATGCTTCCCTTTGATTTCTCATATTCAGTTCCCTTCTTTTGAAATTATCTATCCATCAATATCTTTGGATTCAATCACCTTGGACCAGGCCCATCAAAGGCTCTGTTGGCAATGTCACAGGGACCATTTGCAACCTAATTAATCTACTCTTGCAGTGCCTCAAAACAGCATACACACCGCCTTAATTGCTACAACCTCACACCCACTGGGGACCACAAACAGAGAATAAGCAGACTCGGATGCACCCTGCAACTCCTGTATTAGCATCATTTACTGCAAGATTAATGAGAAAAGCTGAGAAAACCAGAAGTGTGGAATAAAACCACAGGTTTGGGCTTTAGAAAACTTCCCTGCCGCTTAGAAAGAGTAACTATTTAACTATTCACTTCAGTATCTTTTGGAGAATAGTATGGCTTTTTCATTTTTTATTTTTTTAATTACCCAGTTTAGGCATATTACTTAGTGTTGATGAACTTTATAAATCTCAAAACGTGACATCAAGATTGCTTAGAAACAAACCTCAAAATGAAAACTAATGTTTCTTTAAATGTTTAGAATGTCCTTTTACACGAAGTATTCAAATCATACATACATATATTCCTTTTGTTGAGGATATAATTTATTATGTATAATCTGTCAGATGTAATAACCCTAAAGAAATGATGCTTAGGTTGTAAACATTTCTTAAAATAACCATAGTGGAAAATGACATGGTAAGGAGGAAAGTTATTAACTATTCAGTAAATTAAACCCAGAAGCATACACAACTAAATAATGATGACAACAACAAAACTCACAAACAACAACAAAATTCCCTAAGTGAGTGACTTTAAATCCAGGCTCTTCGAATCTGAAACATTGTCACTGTAACATTTCAGTCTTGTTAAATAAGCTATGTGTATGAAAGATGGTATATCCCCAAACTAATGTAAATAAGTGTTTCAGTTCTTCTAATTATATAAAAAAAAAAAAACAAGATATTTGTATTGCGTAGGTATGTACCAACTCATTTCTTGATATAAAATAGCTCCTTGTGACATGATTCAATTATATTTGTCGAAATTTCATTAGCTTTTTAAAGGCTATGTATGCAATGAAGTCCCATTTACAGTAGACAATGCTTTCCTGATGGAGTAGAAGAGACACAGGCACTGGTGTTTGGAGACAGGATTTTGAGCCTGTAAGTCTCTTTACTAAAGTTCAGCTCCCTGGCATTCTGGAGTAGGAAGGAATAGAAGAAGGAATCCTGGCCTAACTCAATCCCTGGATCTTTCTAAGGATCATGCGGAGAATAAATTTCAAGGCAATTTAAAACCAGTGCATCATTCACAAATGATCATTTATTTTATTTTTAAAACAACTTGTTTTGTCAAACGTAGGCAAGAATACATTAGCCTTAAATTATTATCAAAAGTACAAGATAACATAGGTCAAATGAAACTAATTTTTAAATAAGCTAAGATTATTTCAGTGGTAAATCAATCTCTCTCTCTCTCTCTCTCTATATATATATATATATACACATACATATATATATATGCATACATATATATATAATATACACATAAATATATAAAACTCTTTGAGGAATAAAGTAATAAAGCAGATTTTTAGCTTTTAACTGATATGAATAGGACAACAAGTAATCAGAGGCAATGGAGTATGCAAACTTTGGTGAAGGAGAGTAAACAATGTCGATTAGAGGCCCAGATAAAGAAAACAAGCGGTTACTAGAAAAATGTTTATATTACTTGAAATATATATGTGCACACAGACACACACACACACACACATAATTAATTACTGGTGAGGCAAGTAATTGTGGCATTGGACTTCATAGAGCTTATATACTAGTGAGGAAGAACAGGAAACAAACTTACCTATAAGTACTTTTAAAAATATATCAAGACCGATAGGGTACAACTCTGTATATCATAGTGATCCTAAAGAAAATATATCATGCAAAAGGAAAAGCATGTTTTCCTGGGTGGAGTAATAATTATGATATATTTTGAAACAGTGATGATGTGTTTTGAATTAGGCAAGGAATTTGATATAGCAGGAATACAGGGTACATAGGGAAAAATAAGACTGGACAAGTAGTTCACTGTAAAGACACAGAAGGTCTAACAGGATGATGTGTAAAGTTAGTACTCATTATGGCCAAAAATAAATAAATAAATAAATAAATAAATAACCATGGCATGTGGGAAATGATTTGGCATAGGTATTAAGAAAGATATGAGACCATTAGGTGAATATTTCAGTAGTGCAGATATAAAATGATATTTCTAAAACTGCTCTCATGTAGCGGGATAGAGGGTAACAAGTACATGTGAAGTAGAATAATTCAGATAGCTTAAACTGCTATATATAGGGTAAGAGAGAAAAAATTATTCATGATAACACCAGACCAATTGGGGGAATGGTAATTAAGAAGACAACAAAAATACCACTACCCTACTGCTAAAAAAGATTAATTAAAAGTTCAATGTTGATTCAGCTGGTGGCATGGTGGTTAAGACAGCTGGATCCCATCTGACTGGCTACAGTTCCAGTCTAGGACCCAGTGCCTTGAAAACCATGCCAAATGTATTTGCATGTATTCCCAAAATCCAAATAGGAGAGTGGAGAAGAAGGATTTACAGCAGGGCCAGCCCCTTTCGAGATGCTTTCTCAGTTTCTACCTCCCCCAAACATGAAAGTGCATACACCCTACAGCAAATAGAAGTAAAAAAAAAAAAAAAATTCCATGTAATTACAGATGCACATTAAATTTGGTGATAACCCAACATAAAATTTCTGCTAAATAACAACATCATCTTTGAAGTATACCATAAATTCCACAAAAGCCTAGTGCAAACTATTCTCATACTTACTTAGGAAGATGGTTTCCTATCTTAGAACGACAAAGTTTAAGGCACGTTTTAAATTGAAATTGCTGATCTTTGTCATAAGACATTTCAGGAAATAATCAGCACTCTAAAAATGTAGCTAGAAGTTTTGTTTTTGTTTTTAATGCAGCATCTTCTAAGGACTAGCACAAAAATTCTATGTCCCACATAATGTGGATATTCTGGCAGTGAACTCAAGTTAGATTAATTGTAATAAGCAAAAATTGTCAGTACAGTTCTCAGTTTATGCCATCTAATATTGTGTGAATACATTTTATTTCCTAACATTATGAAACATCCAAGAGTATAATAAATTACTTACCTAAGCCCTTTGAGAATTTTTGCATAATTTACCAAAACAAATTGATTTTAGCGGAAAAGCTGCTAATTTACATGGGTAGGAAGTGTTTTCCTTGGTGTGATGAATTTAATTTCAATTTCCCTGTTTGCATGAATTCACTCCAGTAATTCATCACTGTTAGATTAAACTACAGCTATGTTTTACTGGAGTAGACCCCTAACATTCAGTATATATGAATAAAAATATATTACCCTCTTAGTATAGCTATATATTAAGTACAATGCATAATTGTTAAGGTATCTTTTTTAATAGAATAAATAATTCATAAAATAGAAAAACAATGACATGTATGATTTAAAAGACAAACAAAGTAGTTTTATGCTTTTATTAAATTATATTTCAGGCTGTTTATTTATTTATTTAAGAAGAAAACACATTTATAGGGTGTTAATATGTACCAGCATATTCCCTAGATACTAGGTATTTGTCATGCTGTTTTTCCTTTTGCCTTCTCTACTCTTATATATTGTTAACAAGTACAAATAAATAAATAACAATTTTAAAAGTTAGTACCTTAAAACAATCAATATTTATTATCCCACACAGTTTCTGAGGGTTAGAATCTGAGAGTGGCTTAATAGAGTGGCTTTGGTTGAGGGTTCCTTACAAGGTCACAGTTAAGCTGTTGGCAGAGTCTGCAGTCATCTCAGGGTTTGAGGGAAACTGTGCAATACACTGCCAAGCTTACTCATGTGGTTACTGGCAGACTTCAGTTCCTTACTGACTTTTGGCTGTAGACCTCTGTTTCTTGCCTTGAGAGCCTCTCGATAGGCAGCCTAAGTGTTCGCATGACATGGCTTTTTGCTTTGCCCAAAGCAAGTGATCCTCAGTAAAAGCTAGCTAGCAAGAAAACATTCAAAACAGAAACTATAATCTTTTATATACTAATTTCAAAACTAACATAGGAACACTTCTGATGTACACTATTGGCCACGGTACAAAACCAAACAAAGGTGTGAATATTGGGAGGTAAATGTTATCCTAAAGATGGGTTACCATAAGTAGCTAGTATATACATTTTCAGGGAAAAGCTAAAATGTCATAAAAAATATGAAATACCCTGTAAGAAGAAAATTTGTCTCTAAAACTGCCAAGGTCTTCAGTGATTTAGAAATAGAGTTGGTGGAAGGTATTAATTCCTCCTGCCATCATTGCACAGGTCATATGAATAATATGAATAATAATAATAATAAAAGACCCAGGAATTAATTAATACCATGAAACAAATGGATCTATCTATCTATCTATATATATAGAGAGAGAGATAGAGAGAGAAACTATTTTATCCAGCAACTGTGAAATATACTTTTTTTCTCATCTACATATAGAACAATTTCAAAACTTACCATATAATAGGCCATAAAACAAGTATATGTAAGTTTATGAGTATAGAAACTACATCTAGTATCTTCTGTGATCACAATGGAATTAAAATTGAAATAAGCTACAGAAAGAATCCTCAAAAATACACAAAAACATAGAAACTAAGTAATATACTTCTGAATGACTTTCAAACTACTGAAGGAATCAAGGCTGAAATAAAAATGTTCATTGAATCTAGTGACCATAAACACACAACTTTTCATAACCTTCAGAACACAGTAAAAGCATTCATAATAAGCAAGTTTATAGCCATTAAAGCTCACAAGAAAAAAATAAAAACGTGGCAAATGAATAACTTAACATCACATCTTAAAGAATTAGAAAAACAAAAACAAAAATTCTAAAAATAGAAGAAAAGAAATAGTAAATATTAGAGCTGAAATAAATGAAATAAAGAATAAAAGAACTATATAAAAATAAATAAAATAAAAATTTGTTTTTTGAGAGGATAAACAAAATTGATAAGCCATTAGCTACACTCATTAAGAAAAATAGAGAAAAGAACCAGTGAGATAAAACCAGCAATGAAATTGACAATATTATTTGAGATAAAAAATATATATGAGAGAATACAATGAGCAACTACATTACATGCCAACAAACTAGAAAAATCTAGATGAGATGGATAAATTTTTGGTTAAGTATAAATTACTTGTGTTGGATTGGGATGAATTAGAAAACCTGAATAGGCCATTCATAAGTGGAGATTGAAGCAGTGATAAATAATCTCCCAAGAAAATAAAACCCAAGTCTACATAGCTTCACTACTGAATTCTACAAAACTTTCAAAGAAGAGCTAACTCCAAGTCTTTTCAAACTATTCTTAAAAAGTCAATAGGAAGGAATCCTGCCCTGATTTTATGAAGCTTCTATTACTTTGATAACAAAGCTAGACCAGGAAAAAAAAATCAAAACAAAAAACTAACAACTCCAGACCAATATTCCTTATAAATACCAATGCAAAAGTTTTTAACAAGATATTAGCAAACCAAGTATAACAACACATCAAGAAGATTATATACCATAACCAGGTAGGCTTTATCCTGGGAATACAAGGATGGTCCAACATACATAAAACAATAAATCTAATACACAACATTAAGAAAAAAATCATATGATCATATCTACAGATGCAAGAAAAGCACTTGATAAAATACAACATCCCTTCATGATCAAGACTTTCAGCAAAATTGGGATAGAGAGGACATTCCTCAATATAATAAGTTATATATGACAAATCTACTGTGAGCATCATGCTTAATGGGGAAAAGCTAAAAGTTTTCACATTAAAAAAATTGACCAAGACAAGGTTGTCCACTCTCTCTACTTCTTGTTAACATAGTTCTGGAAGTCCTAGCTAATGTAATCAGACAAAATAGTAAAATAAAAGACATTCAGATAGGAAAAGAAGAAGCTAAACCATCCCTATTTGCAAATAGTATGGTTAGATATATGATAAATCCAAAGAAATCCATGAAAAAAAAAAGTCCTAGAAGTGATAAATGAATTCATTAAAATTGTAGAATACAAAGTCATTCTACAGAAATCTGTAGTTTTTTTGTACAATAATGTACAGACTGAGAGAGAATTGAAGAAAGCAACATCATTTACAATAGCTACAAAACAAATAAGATACCTAGGAAATAAATCTAAATAAATAAGTAAAAGACTTTTATAGGGAAAACAACAAACTTAAAAAAAAATTGAAATGATATAAAACAATGGAGGACATCCTGTGCTCTTGACTCAGAGGATTAATATAATCAAAATGTCAGTCCCTACTCAAATTAATCTACATATTTAATGTAATCTCAATCCAATAACCTGAAACAGTCTTCACAGAAATAGAAAAAAAAAATAGGGGCCAGCAGGTGGTGTGGTGTTTAAGGGCACTGGACTGTACATGGCCAACTGTGGTTTGAGTCCCAGACCTGGTGACTTGCTTTCTCATTTTTCCCTATCTCTCTTTCTTTCTCTCTCTCTCACTCTGTCCCTCCCTGGTCAAATAAAAACAAACAAACAAAGTTAAACAAAATAATTTTTTAAAATAATAGAAAAAAATCATAAACTTTGTCTAGAAAAGACAGAAAAGACTTCATATTTCCAAGGCAATACTATATCAAAATAATAATCTAGGAGCCATCTCACTACCTGACTTTTCAGTATACTACAATGCAGTAATAATTAAAACAGTATGGTACTGGCACAAAATAGATAAATAGACCAATGAAACAGAATAGAGAATCCAGAAATAAACCCATATCATACAGTCAACTGCTCTTTGATAAAGGATATAAGACAATGCAGTGGAGAAAAGAAAGTCTCTTTGGCAAATGGTGCTGGGAGAATTGAATCTTCAGAAAATGAAACTAGACCCCTATCACTCAGTATTAACTAGAATTAACTCAATATAGTTCCAAGACTTCAATATAAAATCTCTAACCACAAAACTACTGGTAGAAAACATAGGGGAAACTTGTGAAGACATTGGAGTAGGCAAGATTTCTTAAATAATGGGACCAGCAGTTAGTGTAATGGCTATGTCTCTGGACTCCCACGTAATTGACCTTGGTTCGAGTCCCGGATGTGGCGGTTTACACGCACACCGGGCATGTGTGTGTGCGTGCCCAAGATCCCAAGAGGAGAATGGAGAAGAAGGGATTGCGGTGTGGCCATCCCCCTTGGGGGGTGATTTCTTGCTCTCTGTCTCTCTGTCTTTCTCTGTCTGTCTGGTGAGTGCACGCACACTATAGCAAAAAATAAATAAATAAATAAAAACCTCTCAAAAAAAAAAAAAAGATTTCTTAAATAAGATGCCTAAAGTATAGGCAATAGTCCCTAAAACAGACAGGTGGGATTACATTAAGCTAAAAAGCTTTCTCACAGCAAAAGAAACGAAAGCAGAGGTAAAACAACAACCCTTGGGATGGAGAAAATACTTGCAAATTATTCCTCAGATAATGTACTGAAATCTATTATAGAATATATAGGGGACTCAAGAAGTTCACTCATAAAAAAAGAAATAATCCAATTTAAAAAATTGATGAATGAATTGAACAGACAACTCTCCTGGGAAGACTTACAAATGGCCAAAAGTCATATGCAAAAATGTTCAAAGTCTCTTCTTGTAAGGGAAATATAAACAAAAACTACAATGAGATATTTGACCACATTTATGATAGCTAGAATCAAAAAACAAAGAACAACAAGTGTTGTTGAAGCTGTGGTAAAAAGGAACTCTCTTACATTGTTGAAGGGAATGTGAATTAGTCCAGCCTCTGTGGAAAACAATATGAAGGTTTCTCAAAAACCTATGAATAGAATTTCCACGTGATCCAGCAATTTCACTTCTTGGTATCTACCCAAAGGATAAGAAAACATTCAGTCAGTAAGACATCTGCACACCTATGTTTACTGAAGTATTATTTATAATTTCTAAAGCATGGAACCAACCTCAGCATCCAAAACTTGATGATTGGGTTGAAAAACTATGGCATGTATACTGTGGAATGTTAGACAGTTATAAGAAACAATGAGATCCTATCATTTAACTCAAAATGAATGAATATAGAAGATTTAATTTTAAGTGATACAAGCCAGACTTTAAAAGATACACATTGTTTATCTCCACCCAATTTGTACTAAGCATCTACAGTTTATGGCAGAGGTTGAGAAATAGAATATGTGATGATGGAAAGGATTGGTCTGGATACTAGTGACAGCAAGAGGGAAAAGTAATAGGTAGAGAGTGGGTGTGAGATGAAAAAGAAACATTTATAAACTTCTGTTTACAAGAGCAAAAGAACAAGTCGAAATCTTGTTTGAAACAGTTCACAATAGTGAACTGTTACACATCTGTTAATTTATCTGTCATTAAAAGATCACTTTGCCTGAAGAAAGATCTAACTAGTGTGCAAAATGTTTACAATCTTTTGCAAAATTGTAGTATTTCAACTGAAATTTATTTGAATGAACTGCATACTTTTTTTGATTAAGAAAAGGAAATAGTATTATTCCCTCAATATGTAAGAGCAGGACAATTAACTTCATGTCATAGCTAAAATGCATGATAATATACCATGTTAGCTGTGGGACAGACTTTCAACCCTAAAAAAAATGTAATTTTTCTGGAGGCTGTTTGAAACTCTTTGTAAAATGTGTCCTCTGGATCAATTTGATAGCAGAGTATATTTTATGTAATCATGGTGGGTAATAAGACTTTAACTGTTGAACCAGCTCTACCAACATGTCAGGGGAAAAAAAAACCTTTAGATTTCAGCAGGCATAAATCGATTACAGTAGATTAATCACACAGAAGTAGGTAGGTGACTGTTGGTTCAGGTTCAGCAACTGTTTCATGTCAAATTCTGCTTCTCTCTTATTCTCTTGAACTTTCACTGGTTCTTACATCTTCATAAGATACCCATCCCATGCGTTTCAGCTGCTAGGCCCTTTACCAGAGTCCCTGTAGTGGTATAGCACCAGCAACAACTATTGATTTTATAGAAAAGCAAAAACTTTCTTTTTTATTAAGATACTATTTTCATTCCTGTCATGAAAAAGAGAGAGAGAGACAGAATCTCTAAGATGGACTCAACAGAGCAGCCCACATCGAGCTTCAGCCAGCTGTGATCATGGGCATGTGTTGTCAGGCATGTTTAGGGAAGCTTTCTTAATGTCACAGCTGACATCAATTCTATCTACTTTAACTAAAAACAACAACTAACATAATAATGGAACATACATTTATGACATTTATTATATGCCAGGCATTTTTCTAAGCAAGTTATATATGTAACTACTTACCTCACTGTAACCATATGAAGTAGATACTGGGGTTATCACTATTCAACAGAAGAAAGACATGAGATACAGCACCAAAAGTCATACAGCTGATGACTGAAAGAGAACAGGGAAGGGTAAGATGGAAGGAATCAAGGGAACAAAGAAAGCAGAAAATTTAAGGAACACAACAATGGAAAATTACTTGTGAACGATAGTCTATATGGTAACGTCTTTGACTGAACAAATACACACTGTATTCAGAATGGGAAAATTCAGTTGATATAGAGTAATGATAACACAGTGATTGTAAAAAAATTTAAAAAGTAGACAGGACTTAAACTCAAAATTTTTTCTCCAGAATCCACACTTGTAACCATAGTATTAGATATTGTCACCAAATATGTCTGTTTGCAGAATGGGTGAATCTACATGTGTTAAACACCCTCAGACTTTTAAGTGGTGGTAGGTACAAAATATGAGAATTAAAGAATGGAAGTTAGGCCTGCTAAACAATAGTGTCTGTCATAGTATATTATCTGTCATGTGTCTATTAATCTTGTTAAACATTAGCTTTCTTAATATGTAAAATGGTGAAACAAGGCACCGTTCACTTATTTTAGGTCACACAATTATTATCTTTTTTTTTTTTTAGATCAAACTACTTGTGTTCATTGTAATAGATAAAAATTAATCTAAGGTGTTATTTTGCTAAGGAAGATACAATAAAAATAATGAAAGATGATAACTTTTTAAGTACTTGGCAAGTTAAAATACATGTATCAGTTTTTACATTTTAATTGTAATAAAAATTGATTTTTATATCCCTTTTCAATTTCTTTCTACATGTCTCTTCTCTCTGGTGTCACTTTTGATGTTCACTTGGTAGTAATTAGACTACTGAACCATAAGGACTGCTTCTTCACCAGGTGGCCTTTACCTTATGTACCTGTATTAGTCCAACCATTAACTTGCTGAGCTCTCATTCTAACTGGTAGAACAGACATATCTCTAGCTTTCAAAATAAGCTTAGTATCCCCCTTGTGCTGATTCAGAAGCATCTTTAAAATCCTGAACGAATGGCTTTTGATCTTGGTATTAATTACTGGGGCAAGAGAAAAATTACAGGGATGTATGTTAACACCATGAACCAAATTATTGAGAGCTGTCATTATATATGGTGCTCACTGATCTATACTGTTCATGTTAATGCTCACATCCTGACACTAAACCCAAGACCATACTTTCACGGAGCTAGCCTAGTATTAAGGCTGAAATGTGATTAAATGCTTAATGGAACATGCTCAGCATACAAAACAGGGAGATATAACAGCCCCACCAGTTATAATACTTGTTCATATTTAAGAGAGTCTTCAAAAAGTTCATAGTATGTAGAGTATGGAAGGATTTCAAACATTTTTGGCACCAAAAATAATCTCATACTTTAGTTCTACTTTTCCAAGAATGTTCTGAAGTACTCTCATATTGTGGCATAGAGACAAATACACAGTGGCATTCCACCAATTCAAGGGATTGATGAGCTCTAGTTTCATGTAGAATACTGCACTGTAATAATATATAAAACAGATTTCCGGGGCCAGCAGGTGGCATAGTGGTTAAGGGTGCTGGACTCCCACATGGCTGATTGCGTTTCGAGTCTTGGACCTGGCAGCTTGCTTTGTCACTTTCTCATTCTCTCACTCTGTCCCTCTCTGTTCAAATTAAAATAAAAAATTAAATAAATGTATAAATAAAGTTAAATAAAATAATTATTTTTTAAAAAAGAACAAACAGATTTCCAACACTACCAAGACTGACCATTGAAGAGTTTACTAAATGTTTGGTCAATGGGTTGTGAATGAGACTAAACAAATGCACAACTCTTTAGATATTCATTCAGTCAAAAGACTTACTGAGTACCATTGTCAAACCTAAGTGCATAGCAGTCCCTGTCCCAGAGGAACATTCTGAGTCTAATAGAGAGACAAACACATACATTATTAATAGTGTCTGAATTATGTGATGTGAGAGAAATTTCTAAACCAAATTCAACCCTAAGAGAAAGGTCTTCACAGGTGCTACTATTTTCCACTGTGCCCCAGTTCCAAACATGAAGGAGTTGCTCAGTAAACATCTGTTGAATTGAAGGATTCATAAATAAGCAAAAACAAGGAGTAAAGATTATATTATTGGGACACAGATGAGGAATTTTTTTTTTTTTATATTTGTGACATTCAAAAGGCTTGTACATGATGGGCAATGGTATTGCCCAGTAATTCTACTCCTGGGTATTTACCCAAAGTACAGAAAATAACTCAGTCAGAAAGAAATTTGCACATCCATGTTTACTGAAGCATTATTTATAATAGCCAAGACATGGAATTAATCTAAGTGTCCAACAAGTGATGAGCGGATTATTTTAAAAGTGGCACATATACACAATGAACACTACTCAGTCATAAAAAAGAATGAGATCCCATCATTCACTACAAAGTGGCCAAATCTAGAATATGTAATGCCAAGTGAAATAAGCCAGTCTGTGAAAGACAAATACGGTATGTTCTCGCTCAATATATACTGAATGTCTACACTTGATGGCAGAAATGGTAAGATGTGAGGACATGGAAGTAAAGAGGACAATTATAGATCCCAGAGACTGCATGTGGGGGTTGGGATGAGAGGGAGATAAGTGGAATCAGGGGTAAAAAAGCACTTAACAGACACAGAATGTAGGTAAATAAGGCAAAACGGTTGTGGAATGGCATACCACAACTGAGTATAAAAACAGTCATTGCCAGTCCAATGTGGTGTTCTGCACTGAAAACAATGAATATGGTATTATCCTTGATTTGATTGTCACATACTGCACACATGCTTTCAAGATCCATGTACTCCGCAAAGATGTACAATTGAATGCAAATAAGAAATCATAGGATAAATTAGAGAGAGAAAAATAAAAGGCTGAAGGCTAATCGTATCAAGGGGGAGTAGGGTGGAGATAACCAAGGCTGAGAAAATGCTTGCACCAAGGCACACAGGTGAAAAAATTTATGTTGGATTCAAGAAACTGGATCTATGCTACAAATTAGTATTTCTGTCCCAGCCTAAAAATGGTATTATTCCTATTAAATTTCAAGGATAAATAAAGAAATTAAACTCAATAAATAATGAATACTGTATACTATTAGTGAAGGGATTCATGTTTATATGATATTACAAACCCATATTTTTGTCATCAGGGGTACATAATTTCTATTTCTCTTATAGTTAACCCCATTGAATTTATATAGGACACAGCATTTCAAGTTGATCTTCAGTGATAAGGAAAAGTCAGGTAAATAAAAACAGAATGATTGGGACTATTTTAAATTGCCATCAACTATGTTAAAAACTTAAAGATCAAAAACCTATTTCCTTACTTTTTTCCATAATGAAAAATAATCATTTTAATCTGCTGAACATAGTCCCTAGTTAATGTTCTAATATTTCCCTAAAATGAAACATAATACAATCTGTATCAATAATATGTCTTAGACCCTTAGCCATATACATGCCATGAAACGGTATTTTTAACTTGCCAGCATCTATTACATTACATGCCCAGTAGGTTTCAAAGGGACTCAGGAATTGGTTCCTGACTAGTAATAAGATCAGAGTGGTAAAGAAATCACAATTTGGGGGCAGCTGTGGAGGGGATGAAGATAGCCCTAAAAAGCAAATTAATGGCAATTTTTGCAGTTACTATTCTATCACAGATAAGTGCAAAGAGATAAAGAAGACATTAAGAGTGAACAACAAATTATTCCTGATGGAATCAGGGAAGACTTTATGGAAAATGGTCATTGAAATTAAGTGGTAAAGATAAATAAAATTTTCAGAGGCAAAGAAAGAAGAAGGCATTTCAATAAAAGACTTTCTCATATGCATAGGATAAAGGCAGAGAAATACAAATATTTAAGAGGAGTTGGTAATATGATTTGGGTAAACTGTAGGGTGCTGGGAAGTTTGAGAATGAACTAGAGAAAACAGACATTAGAGTTTTGTGACTATTATCTGCTTGTGTTTAGTGAGATACAGTGATCCTTAGAAGCAGAAAGTTTACAAAGTGTTATCTAGTCTTAATTTTTTTTTTTTTTTTGGGGAGGTTTTTGCTATACGGTGCATGCACTCGCCA
>NW_006159569.1:1721693-1752692 GCF_000334495.1 Tupaia belangeri chinensis
GCTAACTGCTGGTCCTGAGGTTTTATCTAGTCGTCAGAGTCTGCCAGGACCTCATACGTCTCCTTGTTCTATTTTATTTATTTATTTATTTTGAGAGGTTTTTGCTATAGGGTGCATGTGCTCGCCAGAAAGACAGAGAGAGACAGAGAGAGAGAAAGCCAGAGATCACTCCCCACAGGGGTGGCCACACCACAATCCCTTCTCCTCCATTTTTCCTCTTGGGATCTTGAGCACACACGCACACGTGCCCAGCATGAGTTTAAGCCACCGGGTCTGGGACTTAAACCACAGTTGACTACGTCTGAGTCCAGCAACATAGCCATCATGTCAACTGTTGATCCCTCCTTGTTCCAAATTTCTGAAAAGACATGATGCATTTACTCTCGCAAGTTTAAATCAGTCACATTTGGACTGGCACTCTAGAAGAGAAGGTAGAGCAGCTTAGTGTATTTCTTGGTCACCTTACAGAGAAGTCAGACCACAGATATGGAATAGGATAGCCACTGGAATCAGTCATACTAATTTTCCCTAAGAAGAGCATTGCATGCTGACATTGTAAGAAAAAATGCAAACATGTAGAATTTTTGATACTGATCCCTAAGCATAAAAATCTTAAGAACAACTTTCTCAGTTAAAGAAAATTTTAAAAATCTACCTGTAATAACTTAATCTGCACATGACTTCTGCATAGATGTATAATGAGAGGGGTCCTTGCAGAATGCTGTGTTTATTTAGCTTTAGCCTTATAAAGAAACAATCATTTGCATATTTCTCTCAATTAAATATTATACTGACATACTTAATTAAAACTATAAAGGGCACTGACAATATTTCATTCTCTTAATGAAAGAGGAGACATATTATGCAGTTCAGAATGCCTCTGTATTTAATTTTCCTGACTTTTTTACTACTCAAGCTATGCTCCTTCTATGAATGTTGTCAATTAGGATGAAAAGAAGGAAAATTAAAGTTGCTCTTGAAAATGCACTTGTGTTTGTTTGTGGAATCTGTGTACATTCAGAAAGTTGTGATTTGCATATTCCATGTTTAATTAAATCCAGCAAAAGTGAACACTGGAAAGCTACGGCAGATTCATCCTCTTGGTAGTATCTTCTTTGTCATTACTGAGGATTCATATCTGAAGGCATGGCCTCATCTTCAAAAATATTAGACATTTATTTTTCTCAGAAAGAACAGCAAAAATGAATATTTAAAGCTCTATTATATGAATTTATTTATGGGCCTATGTAATGTGACAGTTCTGAACAATGATGGTTGAGATAAACGTGGTATAACCACATGTGCACTGGACTTAGACTCTGGAAACTAAAGTTTGAATCACAGGTTGCCATTATAGCGATGGAAGGTTTCTATGAGCCACAGTTATATCAATGAAAATAATGAAACATCAACTGAAATATCAAATGGAGGATGCCAAATACTTAATGTACATGTAAACACTTTGTAAAGTGTTACACATCAAACAAATATAATCATAATATATTTCTGAGATTGTAATTTCCTTAAATGTAAGGGGAAAAAATGAATAACTCCTGACCAAGAAAATCCTACCAGTCTAGGGAGAAAGACAAATATATAAATTAGCGCAATTCAAGTGGAATGCACTGTGTAATACATTCAAGATAGTTCTTTCATGAAAGCTGAGATCTAGTGCTTTCAAGGATAAGAGCAACGAAGATGTTCAGCTGAGAAGTCACCCTGGTAGAGCCCTCTCTGTCTTCTTCTCTCTGTCTCTTTCTGTCTCTCTTTCTCTTTCTTCACTTTTTTAATTTTTCTTTTTTTAAAAAAAATTTAAAGGTATTTTCTTGGCTCTGAAATTCTCCTTTATCTTCATAATAATTTTCCTCCTCTCATCTAGGAAAGGCAAAAAGGGCAGGCCAGAAGAAGACTGAGTTCACCATGAAAGCTGAGATCTAGTGTTTTCACATAGCATGTGAGTGTGCTGCGTGGTTTTCATTTTTTCACTTTTTAACGTTAATGAATAAATAATTTTTGTCTTTTCACTTTTTTCTTTTTTTCTCTTTCTTTTTTCCTCATTAACCATCAGATGACTAGAAATCACGTTGTCTTACAGAATTTAAACGGAAAGATCAGACCACAACAGAAGATACACTACATGAGTTTGAGCTGGTGAAATAGAATTGCATGACTTGACAAAAATATTACTGTTCTTCTATGCTTTGTTTTCCAGATTTAAGGAGTTTTGTCCTCTCTTGCATTGTGGACAGGTCCATGTATCTACTATTTGAACAGAATCCTAACCTGTTTCCTGGCTTTAAGGATTATGCAAAGTTCTTGTAACATTTATTATTTTAATTTATTAAAGCTAAAAGTGCCTTTCTTGAAATTAAAAAATATATATTTTAAAAAACCAAAATACTAATTATAATTGTAAAAGGAATGTTTTTAAGAAAACAAAAACCCAACTCTTAGTGGATTTTTATCAACTGTTTACTCAGAGTCATACTCTAATGCAGGTCACATTCCTACTATGATGGAAGAGATTTTTTATACTTAATTGCAGTAGGGACTCATTCCAAGACAAAGCAATAGTCATGACTTCATGGAACCAATAAATGAATTGTTGTTAATAAAATGAAGACTGGTAAAATATATATAAATATATAGATATAGATATTTAAGACATAATGCAAATCCATCTATGGTTCATTTTTCTTCTTGTGAGTGGATCCTTTTGGAATAAGGCTGTTGGAAATAAATCAAGACCTGAAGAACTAAACAATTAATTACCAAAAAGTAACTAAGGACATTTTCATAGAGCTAAAATTTGAACCCAGTATTAAAAGAAAAAATAGAATATTTATATTTCCAGAAAAAAAATACATTTATGAGCTGGATTACCTAACTCTGTTAGCAAGTTTCTACATGGCTGCTTCTGGTTTTGCATCAACTCCTTCTTGACTTGCTTCACTATAAGTGAATGGTCCACTATAAGACTTTTTCAATGAATTCCACTAAAACAAAGAGATATTCTTAGACTAATGTTTTTTTCTCCCCTTCTCTATTTTTCTCTCTTCTTTGCTCCAAGACTCTTTCTCTGTCTTGTTTACAAAAACATACAGACACTAAACATTTGTTTTAAAGACTTCAGTAGTTTTTAAGTTCATTTATTTATTAATTTTTCATGAATGGAGAGACAAAAGAGAGAGAGAGAGAGAACATTTACAAGAGGGTCTTGATTTCTTAATTCACCACCAGCTTTCACCCAGGACTGGATCATGGGCAAGTATAGGTCTGGTATGCTTAAGGAGGTCTTCAGACTTGAACTGTAAACTTTACTATATGGGATTGCCTTGCAGAGCATCACATTATAACACTACATCACCGCCTAATCCCCTAAAGTCTTTATTTTATTTTATTTTATTTTTTTTATTTAGCTATAAGGTATGTGCACTCTTCAGAGAGAGACAGGGAGAGAGAGAGAGAAAGTGAGAAATCATCCCTAGGGGTTTGGCCACAATGCAGTATCTTCTCCTCTCAGGATTTTAGGCATACACATGTACCTGGCATGTTTTTGAAGCCACTGGATCTAGGACTTGAACCATGGAGTGAACCCTGTGGGATTCAGGGCCTTAACCACCATACCATTTGCTGGCCCAAGAGTTAAATTTTTAGGGTAGTTTTATTTCACTATATAACTGAGAAAAAGGTATAGGGATTTCCTATTTACCCCTTTCCCAACACATGTACAGTCCCCCCCATTATTAACATCCCTATGTATATTTTTTATAACTGATGAAGTTATAATGACATATCATTATCAACCAAAGCCTTCATTTCCACTCAGATTCATTTTTGGTGCTATACATTCTATGGGTTTGGATAAATGTATAATGTCTGTAGCTACCATTATATAGAATATTTTTGCTATCCTAAAAATCCTGTGCTCATCCCTCCCACCCCCAACCCCTGAACACCAGTAATCTTTTAATTTGCCTTCATAGTTTTATTTTTTCCAAAATTTTAGATACTTAGAATCATAATTTATGTAGCCATTTCAAACTGACTTCTTTCACTTAGGCACTTATATTTCCCACATGTACTTTCATGGCTTGATAACTCATTTCTTTTTAGTACAGAATATTCTACTTCCAGATATACTCAAGTTTACTTATCCACTCATCTACAGAAGCATCTCAGTTGCTTCTGAGTTTTGGTAATTCTGAATAAAGCTGCTATGTAAGTCCATTTTAATGTTTTTGTTTATATATTTTTTTCATCTCCTTTGGGTAAAGACCAAGAAATGTGACTTCTGGATTGTCTGGTTAGACTATATTCAGTTATCAAGAAACTCCCACACTGTCTCTACAGTGGTTGCATCATTGTGCATTCCCCCCCAGCCATGAATGAGAATTCTTACTGCTGTACAGTCTCGGCAGCATTTCATGTTTCAGTGTATATTTAACTTCTTTCATGACGCAGGGGTAGGGACATTCCCAATAGGATCCTCAGGCTGGAATCCACTCCCAGTCTCAGCCAGTTTAGGTGTGGGCATGCCTGTGCTCAGCACTTTCGGTGAGATCTTGGAAGGCAAATCCAAGACCTTCCCCAAGTGGATTCTGTTGTGTTAACACTGCACCACCATGGGGCCCCTCTGTTCAAGTTTTTGATCCACTTTGTAATTGTGCTGTTTTCTTGTTGTTTAGTTGGGTTTTTGTTTTTGTTATTTCTTTTTATTTCAATTTATTTTATGTATGTTACTTAGCTTACAAAGTGAATATTCCAACATAGGTACATTTCTCACCAGTCCAGTTGACAATACTATAAAGTTATCTACAATAGATAATAATCCATTTCTTTGTCCCATAAGTGCCTTGCCTCTCTGTTTTTCTCCTTATTGTCCTTCTTCAGTCTCTATTCTTTCACCCACCCTCTACCCACACTGTATCCAGTATTCACAACCATTTAATTTTTTTATGTTTTGATAACACACCTTTATCAGATGTTTTCTGCAAATTTGTGGTTCCAGTCAGTGGTTTGTCTTTTCAGTCTCTTCACAGGGTCTTACACTGAATGGAAACTTTTCATTTTAATGAAGTGTAGCTTATCATTTCTTCCTTTCATGGGTTTTACTTTTACTGTTGTATTTAAACGTCATCCCCAAACCTAAAGTCATCTAGATATTCTCCTATATCATCTTCTAATAGTTTTATAGATTTGCAATTTACAGTTAGGTTTGTGACCTACTTGGAGTGTGTGGATGTTTTTGTGTTTGTGAAGGGTTTAAGATCTGTGTCTAATTTATTTATTTTTTTATGTGAATGTCTAAGTGTTTCGACATTACTTTTTTGAAAAGACTCTCTTTGCCCCATTGTGTCACCTTTGTTCCTTAGTGAAAGATTGTTCAATATATATTTACATGTATACGAGGGCATGTGTACCCACAGAGACAGAGTGAAAGCATCTCCCCCAAATGGAGCCTGGTCATGTTGCAATCCTTTTTTTCCTCTATTTCTCCATTAGGATCCTGGGCAAGTGTGCCCATGCCCAACTTATTTTTAAACTGCTAGGGCTGGGATTCAAACTGCACTGTCCATGTGGGATTTGGCTTCCTCTGCACAGTATTTAACCACTGTGCTGCAGAGCAAACCCAGGTGATTCTGCTTAGGTGAGTCTATTTGTGGATCCTATTATATTCTATTGACTTATTTGTCTATTCTTTTTTTTCCTACACCTTGATTACTGTAGCTTTATAGTAAGTTTTAAATCTGGTAGTATCCATTCCTCAAGTTTGTTTATCTTCAATACCTGTTGGCTTACCTGGGTCTTTTGCTATAGGGCACCTGTGCTTGTCAGAGAGACAGAGACAGACAGTGAG
This sequence comes from Tupaia belangeri chinensis, assembly GCF_000334495.1. Classification (NCBI taxonomy): domain Eukaryota; kingdom Metazoa; phylum Chordata; class Mammalia; order Scandentia; family Tupaiidae; genus Tupaia; species Tupaia belangeri. The sequence goes on from NW_006159569.1 coordinate 1,727,554, forward strand.
AAATCACATCTTGGGGGGTGGGGATACCTACCCCACAATCACTTCTTCATTCTCCTCTTGGGATTTTGGACATGCACACACACGCATCTGGCATGAGTTTCAAGCCGCTGGGTCTAGGACTCAAGCCGCAGTCAGTTATGTGGAAGTACAATGCCTTAACTACTATGCCACCTGCGGGGCCCCACAAAGCATTTGTTCTAATTATTTAAAATGTACCTCCTTTTCCCTTACGGGCATATCTAGGTTCACTTGATGGGCTTATTGAAGTGAAACGAAGTGTAGATTGTTGACCCATTTGGTTCCTTTCAAATAAGATTATATGATGATATCTCTTACCCTCGACCCATCGTTACACACATGGATACAACAACATGGGATATGGATATGCCATGGAATGTTGTTATATCATTCAAATGAACAGTCCTGATTGAGAGAATGAATAGGCTGAGGCACAAGACAAAAATGATGCCCTCATTTATAATCTGAGGGCTACAGTTCACATAGTGTAACCAAAGAAAGAATCAAGGATCAACATAAAAATCCAAGGGTGAAGTTTAATCTACTATATGGAATAAAAAACATGAATCTCAAGGATAAGAATGGAAGTAAACACTTGAAACAGACTTGATAGAAAAATGTCCTGAAGATCTGTATGGTCTTCAGTTTGTAGGTGCCTGAGAAATAGCAGTTTGAAGTTAGCTGGAATCATGTTTGTTTTTGTTGCAACTTGTCTGTTACATGTAGCAAGTCAAAATTTGAAACAGATTTTTCAAGCAATCTTAAAATGGTTTTTCACTAACAATGTAGCCAGGTTACTCCAAATATAGGGCAACCTGTGTGGTGTTTATGTGTGACTATTGTTTTGTTGGTTTGTTTAATGTGAATGCTTATATTGTTTTTTGTTTGTTTGTTTATTTGTTTTTGCTCTTTAATTTGGCCAGAGAGCATTGGGCTGGCCAGAGAAAGAGACAGACAGAGAGGGAAGGTGAGAATACATGCACCATAGAGAATAATCACTCCATAATCCCTTCTTTTCAATTTCTCCCTCCCTTCAGCCATAAATAGGAAATGGCATAACTTCTAAGTGCAATGGAATCAGTTCCCTGTTGATAAGCACTGGACAATAGGGATTAGGACTAGGGCCACTTAGGTAAATTCTGCTCTTTTCTCTCTTTAATGAATCATTCTAAATTGCAGTCTCTTTTATTTCTTGAAGCCTTTTTATTTTTACATTTTAAACTTTTACTGTTTATTTCTTCTGAGAGAGAGAGAAACATTCCTAATAGTTTCTTCATACCATGATCCATCCCAATCTCAGCCAGTCAGGATCACAACACACACAAGTTATGTGCATGTTCAGGGAGGTCCTGAGGTATGAACCAAGGACTTTCCTTACTTAAGTCCAGTTGTGATACTACTCTTCCACCACCTGGCTCTTGTAGTCCTTTTAGATTAAAGGTGTGCAAGCACGTGATCACATCCACGAATTGAACCACTGTGTCACCGTTAAGCTCTCTGTGGGAAAGTTGCTAGGATACAAAGACAGGGCACTACAGAGCTTTACGACTTTTCCCATCCTGATTCTAAATCTCACTCATGCAGTGTCAGCACTGGGATATTTCTCCAGCCTCAATTTCTAGAAAACCTAGCCTAAGACTCTATCACTTCTACCTCAACAAAAGCATTGACACTCATCATGTGAATTAATTCACAGTCATTAAACTATAGATTGTCAAAATATTAGGATCAGAAATGAAATTTGGCTGTTTACAAATGCAATCTTTCATCAGACCTTGGATCATTTCTAAAACATCCAATCTCTCCTAGACATGCTGACAAATTTCAGTGACAACAAACTGACAATATCTTCATTTTAATCTTTGAAAGTTTTAACAATGCTGTTGCTATTTGACTCCAAATCATTGAATGACAAAATAAACGAATAAGTAAAGGTTACAGTTACTCTATCCTCTTGATGGTAAAAATTATCAATTTTTAGTTCCAATATTAGAAATGCCCAACAAAATCAAAGCAGAAAAACATCTAGAATTTGTTGAGCTGTGTTGGGGACCAGCAGTTGGCATAATGGTTATGTCACTGGACTCCCATATAACTAACAATGGTTTGAGTCCTGGACCTGGTGGCTTAAATTCAATGCCAGGCATGTGTGCGTGCGTGCCCAAGATCCTGAGAGGAGAACGGAGGAGAAGGGATTCCCTGGGAGTTGGGAGGGGGGTGATTTCTTGCTTTCTGTCTCTGTCTCTCTGTGTCTTTCTGGCAAGTGCAAGCACCCTATAGCAAAAACCTCTCCAAACAAACAAACAAACAAAAAAGAATTTGTTGAGTTGTGTTTTCACGTCAGATACCAACATGGGTACTCTAAGTACATTACCATATCTGTTACTTAGTTATATGTTACTATATAGATATAGGCTGGGTATCTCTTACCCAAAATGCTTGGGGACAGAAGTGCTTCAAATTTCTTTTTTTTTTTTCCTTCAGATTTTGTGATATCTGCATATATATATATATAAAGAGATAGCTTGGGAAATAAAACCAAATCTAAATGTAAAACTTATTGATGTTTTACAAACCCCTGATATACATAGTCTGAGGGTAATTTTATACAATATTGTTATATTAGTGCTTTAACTGTCTGGTCACATGAGGGCAGGTATGAAATTTTCCACTTGAGGTATTATGTTGTGGGCAAAAACAGAAAAAGATTTTGGAGCATTTCAGATTTCATATTTTCAGATTATGGATGCTCAACCTGATCTGTTATTCATATTTTATAAAGGAAAAAACTGAGGTCAGAATTAGTATATTTGATCATCTTCTAAAACTGGAGGAAACAAATTTTTTTTAATTTAATCATTTCCTTCTTCCATGAGAGAGAGAGAGGCAGAAAGAGATAGATAGAGAAGTGAGAGACACAGAGAAAGTCATCCCCTGTTGAGGATGACTTCAGCATCCCCTTCATGTAACCCCCTCACCCCTGGTTCCACTACCCAAGATCATGGTATGTGCACATGCACCCGGCATTCTTAGAGAACCCTCAGGCAACAAATCCAGGACTTTCTTCTGTGTCCTCAGCACCATGGGGTGTTGTGTTACTGCTGTGTCACCATAGTTGACCAGCAATTTGGTTTTATATCAAGTTTTATCTGACTACTCCAAAACTGGGTTTAAAAATGAGCATGTTTTGAAGTTATCAAAAAGTTACAGACTTTACATTGTTCATAATCTGCTTACACAATGGTTTCTAATAATGAACTCTAAATGATAAATTAGGTCATTCATTACATGGGGGCTTGGTCTGCCACACAAGGCACAGAGGACACAGATGCACTCTCATTCATTGCTCCTATTGAGTTTCCCCACGCTGAGCAATCCCACTGACTTCTGAAACACTGAACACGGAGAGCACTAAAGGCCACAATCTGATCTTGCTTTACCCCCCTGTCGTGCTAATTTGAACTCCCTTGAAGCTCCTGTAAATTCAATACGAGCTCAGAATTTAGCTCAACTTCTGTAAGAGAAAAAATGTGCTAAGAATTTGGATCCCAGTCAATGATCTTTTCTGTACGTCTTCCCAGTAGAATTCATTTATTTAAAAGTCTGAAGTCAATATTTTTGAGCTTGAACTCTTCAATTACCAATCTCTCTTTTTTTTACATTCTTCAGTCTAAACACCCTTCAAAACCTATGTCCAATTGGAATAGCACTTATTCCCAATTCTTTCAGAAATCCATTTGGCTAATGATCCTGGTTTAAAAATCATTGTTGCAAACAACCACTGATATTTTACTTTTTACATCTCAGCTCTCACAAGTGTTTAAATGAAACAGTTTGATGTCCCCAATGACAATAAGTGTTCTCCTTATATATATCAACTGGATTTTCAGATCTGTGCATGTACTGCTCTATCATCATCTCTGTCTATAAAGTACTCAGTGCAGTGTTTAAAGTTCATCCTCTTCTGGTTGTCCAGTTTGTTAGAATGAAATTTTCATAGCTGACCTCAACAACTGACACCTGTTTATTTTGCTCGTCAGATAAATCCCATTGACCACTCCTATAACGTGTGTATGCTGTCTCCATACCACTCTCATATTTCTTTGTTTCTAACTATCAATTTTCTTCATTCTTCCTTTGGATTCTGGATATAGTGACACCAAAATGAAATACATTACTTTATTCCTTGATTCGTACATTGATGAATGGTAGCTATCACTAGTTTCTTGCATGAGGTAGCTACTCTCTATATGAACATACGTCATGATTATTATCATTGACTATTGTTCCTTTCATTCACTTCTTTTCCTCCCAAACATAGACACAGTGGAGGGAGTAACTAGCAAGGAGGATAAAAGGCTGTTTTACTGCAGCTGTTTTTTTTTTTTTTTTTTTCTTTTTAGAGGTTTTTGCTATAGGGTGCGTGTGCACTCCAGAAAGCAAGAAATTACCCCTCAGGCAGGATGGCCACGCCACAATCCCTTCTCCTCCATTTTCTTCTTGGGATCTTGGGCATGCACACACACACACACCAAGCATGAGTTTAAGCCACCGGGTCCAGGACTTGAACCGCGGTCAACTACATGGGAGCCTAGCGACATAGCCATTACACTAACTGCTGGTCCTATAGTGCAGCTGTTTAAGAAGAAAAACAAAGAGCTTGGATTTAAAACAAAATGAAAGTAAAACCTACCTTTCCATCCCTGCCTTTCAGAATTCCATTGACATAAATGACCTGTGGGATTTAAAAAGAAAACAGTGGTGTGGGAATCAGCTCTGTACATGTTAAACTCTCAAAAATATGTTTTCTCGGATGTGGTCCACTTGATTGTCAGGCCATTTTAGAAATAAGGGAATAGTAGAAGAAGAAAGCACAGTGTGGGCTCACGGGGATCAACCATCTTATTCTTTTTGCTGCTATCCAAAGATTAGATAGGTCCTCCAGAGACCTCAGAAGCAGGTGCATATTACTCCATCACGGGGAACATTAAGGATGTGAACCTTAAGTCAAACCACCAGGTTTGAACCTTGCCTTTACTGGGGTCTAGATCTGTAAAATGGAGTTACCTAGTTTCTGATCCTCAATTTTCTCATCTAGCCAATGGGGATAAAAATAGCTCATAAGCTTGTTTTTAGTTTTAAATGAAAAGAAACTTTTAAAATAATTGAGACAGCTCTATGATGCTGAAAAATGAATTTCACATGTCCAGTCATAGGTTCAGATCCCACAGTTGGCCTGAAAACATGCTGGGTGTGCATGGGTATCCAGAATTATTGGGATCTGGAAGGATGTAGCTGGGGAATCACTATGAGACAATACTTCATTGTAAGTGATTCCTGCTCTCTCTATCTCTCTCGTTCTCATATCATACACATGCACATTATAGTCTAAATTAATTAATTAATTAAACTATCAGTTCATTGAATGCAACATAGTTTTCACTCAATAAATCTTAGCTTTCATTATTGTTGTGAATCAGTTTATAATCACATATGCTTTTTACCATCATGTTATCATTTATCTTTTACTGTACTTTCTTCTCTATGACTTCAACACACAAAATTGTTTAGGAAAAATAATTTTTGTTGACCTTATCATGTTCTGCGTAGAGAATTACTATTATGTATATTTTGTGTATGAGTCACCTCACAGACTATCAGTTATATGCCTAAACTATTAATTCTGCCTGGCTTTTATAAAACATGGTTCATTAAATGAAATCTACGATAACAGAGTCACATGACAAAAAGTACTATATCCTATGCCCAAGGTATTGCCTCTGATTATTTTTCTCAGGAGATGGGACCAGAATTTAAAATTTCAGAGAAGACTTTCCAATTCAATAATCAATCCTATTGAATAGAAATCAAAATATTGTCGGTATTTTACACACTGATTACACTAATGAGAAGTTACACAGCTTTCACCTAGCAGTTTTTGGCAAAGCTTGACATAAAGCAAACAAACAAGAACTATGAGGCATGACCTTGGTAGACTTTGCAAAAAGAGCAAAATAATAGTGTAGGAGGAAAAAAAATGAAATTAAAGATAAACGTTAGTTGGTCTCAAAAAAGACAAAACAAATAGCAAACAAAAAAGATAAACAGAGCTAGACTGTAGACCAAGGTGGCCTTTATCCAAACAGCTGAGTCAATCTATCAACCAGCGGTTTCCTGGGACCAGATCAGAACCAGGGAAAATATTTGTGTGTGCAATAGACGAAGACTGTGTGATTTTATATGTGTGTTTGTGTGTGTGTATCTGCATGTGTTAGGAAGGAGATAAAAATGGGTATAAAAGTAATTTTTCTCTAGTGCAATCTCTAGGAAATCACCATAGAGCCCAATTGTTTTAGACCCTATATTTGTTACAAGATATCTATGAAATTATTTTTCAAAAGACAGGAAAGGGAGCCTCAGAAACTAAGATAAAAACAAATCTCATATGTTGCATATAGAAATGAACATCACCATAGTCTATGCCTGACTTCAAATGTCTTTGCTTGACTCAAATTAATTTGTCTTTGTTTCCACTCACCTAACAGGTTGCCGTTATGAAACGTGGAGCTAGAAAGACGAGTATTGCATTATTTTATAACTCAAATCATCAATAGTCTTGAGAAGAAAGCAGATTTGAAATAATCTGGGAAAATTTGATTGCTTATTATATAAAATACTACAGAATCTTGCTATAAAGACCTATGTCTGAAGTCAGATAAATTGGTGATGGGGTTGCATAGATTTGGTTTTCTCAAGACAACATCTTTTTCTGCACTTTCCTTGGTTCTAGTCTGATTACATGAGTTTGGTCAGCAAAAATAACAGTCTTAGTAGTCATTTCAAAGCTATGTAAGTAATCAACATAGCTTTTAGTACTTTAACAGTTTTAATACTTAGTTATTAGGAAAGGGAGGTGGTTTTTTTTAACTTTTAAACAGAGTATTGAGGTTGACAACAGTCATCTTAGTAAAATGCTGAGAATCTTTTTCATAATGTAAAATATTAGAGCAACATAGATGTATGAAGAAGAGAAAGAGGGAGAGAAGAGAGAACCAGAGATCATACCAGACAATATCTGGTTTTCCCATTGATATAAACTCATATTTGTTCCATTTTCCTCATTTACTAAGCTGAATCTCAAATACTTTCAATCATGAGAGTCCTAGCTGATACAACACTGGTCCATTACTATTTCCTAAACCCTAGTCCTTTTTTAGATGTCACCAATAATCTACCAGTATTTCTTTCCATTCCAGGGTTCAACCTAGAATACCATATTATATCCACTGAACTTTTAAAGAATACTATAAAATATACCAACAGCCTACAGGGACAAGATTTTACAATCTAATTGTTATTATTAACTCTGTCTTTATGCAAGATCTCATCTCAGGTTTCTTTTCATTATAAAAAAATGTTATATTTCAGTGCCAAATTTTCTGATATGGTCAAAGTTAGAAACAAATATTTATAATTCAAAAGTAAAATCAAACAATGAGTTTAAATGTCTTTTTAGTAACAATCTGTCATTGTCAAAAGTTAAAAATCTGTTCCTTGGTAGATATACTTCTTTGAAGTTAATATCACTTTCTCAAGCATGAAATGTGTGAGTCCCACTCCTGCAAGACTTGTTCTACTCATGATAGAACCTCATAAGTCAGATCTTAACATAGGATTGGATTTAAATTTGCAGCCATTAAGGCATGTCTCCCCTTGATATTAGGGTTTTAATTTAATATTTGTCACTAAGGAAACTGATTTGCATTTTAATGGGAAAATCGCTATGCAAACTTTGGAAACATTTCACCTAGAGGTTGACAGCAAAGTCAAAAGAAGTGAGTTCATAACTTTGAAGAGAAATAGCCAAATACTATAAACTGAAATTCTTTTATTTTTTTGATTGGATATTGTATTGGGAATTCTCTATTTTGAAATGTCCTTGCACATATAAAACACTCTCCAATGTACTAAGTTTTTAAAATATGGGCGGTGATTACATTTTCTTTCAAATAAAGATACTTTAGTCATATTTGAAACACATGTCACATAGATCTTCCCTATATGCCTTTGTAAATTATTTTTTTAATCTTTGTTCTACACAACTGTTCATGTGCTGGGTTTTTCAACCATTTATTTTGTGTAGAATCCAAGAGTATTTCTGATGTATAAGTATTCAGTTATATGGACTATAGTTTTCCTTCCTTGTCTTGTCCTTATCTATTTTAAAGACAAGGATGATGGAGGTTTCATAGAATGAATTAGGGAGAGATTCACCCTTTTGGATCTTTAGAAATAACTTGAGCAGTATAGGGATTAACTCTTCTTTAAAAGTTTTATGGAATTCAGAGGTGAAGCCATCAGGACCAGGGCTACTCTTTGTTGGGAGGTTATTTATTACTGATCCAATCTCCTGACTTGTTATGGGCCTATTCAGACTTCCTACATCTTCCTGGCTCAATCTTAGTAGATTATATGTGTCCAGGAATTTGTCCATCTCATCCAGGTTTTCTTGTTTCTTGGCATATAGTTGTTCATAGGATCCTCTAATAATGTTTTGTATTTCTACTATGTCTGCTGTTACATTGCCTGCTTCATTGCACATTTGATTTACCTGGTTCTTTTCTCTCTTCTTAATAAGTCTCACTAGAGGTATATAAAATTTGTTTATCTTTTCAAATAACCAGCTTTTGCTTTCATTTATTTTTTGTATAGTTTCTTTACTTTCCCTTTCATTTATTTCTGCTTGTATCTTTATTATTTCCTTTCTCCTGGAGTTTTTTGGATTTTTTTTGCTGTTGCTTTTCCAATTCTCTGAGGCATGATGTTAGATGATCCATTTGCCTTCTTTCCATCTTCTTCTTATGTGCACTAATTGCTATGAACTTCCCTCTTAGGAATGCTTTATAAGTGTCCCAAAGATTATGGAAACTCATGTCTTCATTGTCATTGGCTTCCATGGATCTTTTTATTTCAGTCTTTATTTCTTAAGTAGTTGTGAAGTCATTCAGGAGTAGGTTATTTGTTTCCATGTATTTGTGTATTTTTGAGGGTTTCTCTTGAAATTTAAATCAAGTCTAATTCCATCACAGTTGGAGAAGATGCTGGATATGGTTTCTATGCCTTTGAATTTGGAGAGGCTTGCCTTGTGCCCTATCATGTGGTCAATCTTTGAAAAAGTTCCATGTTGGGGTGAGAAAAAAGTGTATCTCATGGTTTTTGGGTGGAAAGTTCTATAGATGTCTCTTAAATCCATTTGATTTATGGTATCATTTAAATCCTTTATCTCTTACCTATTTTTTATCTAGATGATTGGTCTAGAGGGGATTGTGGAATGTTGAGGTCTCCAACAATTAATGTGTTGCAGTCTATCTCTTCTTTTAGATCTAACAGTCATTCCTTCACATATTTGGGTGCTCCTGTGTGAGGTGTATAGATATTTATAGTGTTGCATCTTCTTGATTAATTAACCCCTTTGTCACAATATAATGTCCTTCTTTGTCTCATTGAACAGTTTTTGTTTTAAAGCCTATTATGTCAGAAATTAGAATTGTGACTCCAGCTTTTTTTTTGGTTTCCATTTACATGGAAAACCTTTTTCCAACCCTTCACTTTTAGTCTATGTATGTCTTTATCCATGAGGTGAGTTTCCTGTAGTCAACAGATAGAAGGTTTCTGTGTTTTTATCCATTCAACCAGTCTGTGTCTCTTGATAGGATAATTTAATCCATTAACATTCAATGTTATTATCTATATTTCTGGACTTATCCTAACGTTTAAGTTGGCCATTGTCTTGGTTGCCTTTTATTAATTTTTTTCTGGCAGTTATTCTTTAGTTTTCCTGGAACAGTACTCTCTTCAGGATTTCTTGAAGAGCTGTCTGGTGCTGGCAAGTCCTTTAGGGTTTTGTTTGTCTGAAAATATTTTAATATTTTTTTTCCCACATGAAGGACAATCTTGCAGGGTATAATAATCTTGGTTGAAATGATTTCTCTCTTAAAACCATGAATGCAATACACTATATTAATAGAAAGAAAGATAAAACTCATATGATCATATCAATTGATGCAGAAAAAGCATTTGATAATATACAACATGCCTTCGTGATCAAGACTCTTAGCAATATCAGCATATAAGGGTCATTTCTCAACACAATAAAAGCTATCTATTAAAAACAAACAAACAAAAAACAGAGAAAACATCATCCTCAATAGAGAAAACCTGAAAGCTTTTCCTCTAAAAACTCATAAAAGACAAAGATGCCCACTTTCTCCACTCCTTTTCAATATAGTACTGGAAGTCCTCACCGACGCAATCAGAAACAAGAATTATTTTATTTTAAAGGCATTCAAATAGGAAAATAAAAGGTGAAACTCTCTGTATTTGCAGATGACATGATTATATACATAGAAGACCCAATGGTTTCCATAAAAAAATTCCTGGAAGTAATACATGAATACAGTAATGTTGCAGGATGCAAAATCAGCATACAGAAATCTATAGCATTTTTATATATGAACAACAGACAAACTTAGGTAGAACTGAAAAAAAAGGAATTATATTTATCATAGCCACAAAAGTATAAGATACTTAGGAATAAATCTAACCAAAGAAGTTAAAGACCTCCACCAGGAAAACTAGGAGAAGCTAAAAAAAGAAATTGAAAATGACACAAAAAAGTGGAAGGACATCCCATGTTTCTGGATTAGAAGAATCAATATAATCAAAATGGCAAATTTACCCAAATTAATCTACATATTTGACACAATCCCAATCAAAATACCAGAGACATTCTTCACAGATCTAGAAAAGACAATCATAAAATTTGTCTGGAATCATAAAAGACCTCATATTGCCAAAGCAATCCTTCACAAGAACAGTGGAGTGGGTGACATCTCACTCCGTGACCCAAAAATATACTACAAAGCTGTGGTAATCAGAACAGCATGGTACTGGTACAGAAACAGACAGGTGGACCAATGGAACAAAATAGAGTCCCCAGAAATAAATTCCCAAACATAGACTCAACTGATTTTTGACAAGGGGTACCAGTCAATCCAGTGAGAAAAAGAAAAATCTCCTCAGCAAATGGTGCTGGAAAAACTGGATATCCACCTGCAGAAAGGTGAATCTGAACCCCTACCTCTCACTATTGACAATAATCAACTCAAGGTGGATCAAAAATCTAAACCTAAGACTGCAACCTATAAAACTGCTCCTGGGGAACCAGCAGTTAGCGTAATGGCTATGTCGCTGGACTCCCACGTAGTCGACCATGGTTCATGTCCCGGACCCGGTGGCTTAAAACTCATGCCAGGCGCGTGTGCGTGCGTGCCCAAGATCCCAAGAGGAGAATGGAGGAGAAGGGATTGCGGCGTGACCATCCCCCCTGAACGGTGATTTCTCGCTTTCTGTCTCTATGTCTCTCTCTGTCTGTCTGACGAGTGCACGCGCCCTACAGTGAAAATCTCTCAAAAAAAAAAAAAAAAACCTGCTCCTGGAAAACACTGGAGAAACGCTAGGAAAAATTGGGGTATGCAAAGACTTCCTAAATAAGACCCCCAAAGCACAGTCAATAATCCCCAAAATAGACAAGTGAGATTACACCCGACTAAAAAGTTTTTGCATGGCAAAAGACACAGTAATTAGTGTGAATTGACAGCCCTCAGAATGGGAAAATATTTTTGTAAACTATGAGTCAGATAAGGGGCTGATAACCAGAATACACAAGGAAATCAAGCAGCTGTCTGGAAAAAAAGATGGTTAACCCTATTAAAAAATGGGAGAATGAGTTGGAAAACAAAACAAAACAAAACAAAAACAAACAAACAAAAAAAGTTCTCTACAAATGACATACAAATAGCCAAAGTTATATGAAAAAAAAAAGCTCAACATCCCTCATTGTAAGAGAACTGTAGATCAAAACAACAATGAGATACCACCTAACCAGAGATACCATGAGATAACCACCAGTCAGAATGACTAAGATTATAAAAACAAAAATGATAAGTGCTGGTAGGAGTGTGGTGAAAGGAGAACTCTCTTACATGGCTGATGGGAATGTATATTGGTCCAACCACCATGGAGAACAATTTGGAGATTCCTCAAAAATCTACAAATAGAACTTCCATATGATCCAACAATCCTACTCCTTGGTATCTACCCAAAGGACAGAAGAATACTTAATTGGAAAAGTGCTTACACATCAATATTTATTGCAGCATTATTCACAATTGCTAAGACATGGAACCAATACAAATGCTCACGAAAAGATGAATGGATTAAAAAAGTGTGGTACCTATACTCTATGGAATACTACTCAGCCATAAAAATCAATAAGACCTTGGCTTTTGACAGAAAGTGGATGAGTATGGAAGATTTACTGCTGAGTGAAGCAAGCCAGGCTATGAAGGAGAGACATTTTGTGTCTCTGGTTAATATATACCAAGTGTCCACACTCTATGACTGAAACTGAATGACTAAAGGATATAGAAACACAGTAAATGGTTGTGAATAACAGATATAGGGTTGGAAAAGGGTGGATAAAAGAATAGAGTCTGAGGAAGGACATTGAGGAGAAGAATAGGCATAACATTAATAGGACAAAGTAACGGAGTATTATCTATTGAAGCTAATTTTATAGTATTATCAACTGGACTGGGGAGAAATGCACACATGTTAGAATATTCACTTTGCAAGCTAAATAGTGTGATTGAATGTATAAAAGAACTTGAAATAAAATATAACTAAAAAAGAAAAAAAGTATGCAGTTATAGGGAATGATTTCTCTTCTCTCTGTAGTAACATTAATTTCAGCAACAGTAAGAAATATAACAAAGGGGCCAACAAGTGGCACAGTGATTAGAGCACTGGACTCCTACTTGGTCAATTGCAGTTTGCATCCTGGACCTGTTTGCTCTCTAACTTTCTCTCTCTCTATCTTCCTGGTGAGCATATGTATACTACAGCAAATTAAAAAATAATAAGACTAATGAGTAAAATAAAATAAATATTCTTTTAAAAAAGAAACATAACAATGATAGTTACAAAGGAGGTCAATATAAAGTTACTAACCACTTTGTAAAACAATTTCCTTATATCAGATTGAAAAACATCTTGGGATTCAGACCAGCAAATGGTGTAATGGTTACATTGCTGGATCCCAACATGGTCGATCATGGTTTCAGTCCTGAATCCAGTGACTTAAAACTCACCCTGGGCACATATATGTGTGTGCCCAAAAGAGAGGAGAACGAAGGAGAAGGGACTGTGGCATGGCCATTCCCTCCCTCCCAAGGGTAATTTCTTACTTTGTGTCTCTTCATCTCTCTCTGTCTCTCTGGTGACCACACGCACCCTATGGCAAAAAAATATCTCTCAAAAAACAGACAAACAAAAAACGTGGGGTTTTAATACTTATTCATAGAAAATAATCATTTTAAATCCAAAACCCCCAAATTATTTTAAATGTCTAAAACAATATGTTTGTGAATTGGATTAATGAATAAATTAGTTACTTTTCCAAGCATTGGTTTCCCCTTAATATCTCAATCTTAACTCGGTAATTATCTGGAATAACGTGCATAAAACCCCTATTGTGGTTCCCAGCAAGCAGTTGATTCACAGGAGTTGTGTTTCTGTTTCTCCACGGTATGAACATTACCTGTTAGGTCAACAGCATATATTGTGCTAGGTCCACAGGGCTTAAAAGACTTCTTATTTCTGCAGATTACTTGATAGCACACAATAAAACAAGACACTCTGCAAGGCTGACCTTAAATTGGAGGATTCTGGACCTGAGTGCAGAGATCTCTCTGAGTTGACAGCAGCATCCTGTGCCCATGATCCGGGGGTGGCTGAGACTGGGTTAGATTATGGCATCAATACCTGCTGGGAGCGCTGTTTCTCTGTCTTCATTTGTTTCTTTCTCTCTCTCTCTCTCTCTTTCTCTCTCTCCTCTCTCTCTCTCATAGAAAAAAGAAAGAAAGAAACTTTTTTTTTTTTTTTTTTTTAAGAAAGAAAGAAACTTTAAAGAAGACTACTTGATTCTAACTCTTGGTACAATAGTCCTTACACTTAACACTTACTAATTAGATATGCAGTGTTCTAATGATGTCTGATTATATCATTTCTCCTCCAGTACAGCATATAGTGTAGGGGCATTCTTTGCATTTAGCCTCTTCAAACCTTGTTTTTAGAGAGAAATTTTTTGCTACAGGGTGTGTACACTCTCCTACTCCTCTCAGCTTTGTAATTCATTTAGGGTTCGTTCTTATGTATGGTATGAGGAATACTCTGAACTTAACACTTTTCATAATTACTATCTATTTTCTACTACACCAACTCTTAATAAGTCCAACTTTGCACTAGTGATGTATAGTTAATTTATACTAGATTTTGTAGGCATCTATACATCTTCTGGACCCTTTTTTATTTCACTACTCTGTCCACATATGTGACAATACTATGGTGTGCTGTTCCTCCCCCCCCCCCCCAGGGCCTGTCCCCCCCCCCCCCCCCAGGTTTTTGCAATAGAGTATGTGCACTCCCTAGAGAGAGAAAGGAAAAGTGAGAAATCACACCCTAGGTGGGATGGTCATGCTGCAATTCATTCTCCTACATTCGCTTCCTAGTGCCATCCTGGCATTGGGGCCTTCCCCCCCCCCCCCCCCAGTAATTTTCAAGCTACCATGTCAGGGACTTGGATCATTGTTGGCCATGTGTGAATCCAGTGCCTTAACCACACACCACCACTGATCTGACAACACTTTTTTAAACATTTGTTTTGCTTTGAAAAAACTATGAGGCATATTTAATATGTGACTGGATAGTCCCTCACCCCTTATTAATCTTTAGGTACAAGATCTTCGTAGCAATTATTGCATGTTTATTTTTTTAACTGATATTTTAAGATATTCCAACCAAGGGCAGAGGGTATGTTTTCCCTTTGCTCAAGTCTGAGTTTGTGTCTTTGGGGACTGCTTTTCATTAAACACATGCCCCCCTCCACACACACACACACACACACACACACACACAAACTGCAGAGATGAATATGTGTATAAATCTTTTCTTTCTCTTCTCTTTCACTCATCTCTCAGAGGCATTTCCATTACATGTGCCTCTTGTAATGGAAAGCACATTGGACTAATTCTTGGAAGGGTCCTGAAGACATTTGAAATTGATAAAATATCTACAACATGTCACAAATAGTGCCATATCCTTTGAATTATTCTAGTTACAATTCTCCCTTTTTACCATTGAATTTTTTTTAAGAGATTTTTGCTATAGGGCATGTGTGCTCACCAGAGAGACAGAAAAAGAAAGCAAGAAATCATCCCCCAGGGGAATGGCCATACTGCAATCCCTTCTCATCCATTCTCCTCTTGGGATTTTGGGCATGCACCCACACTCACCCACACTCACTTGTGAGTTTTAAGCCACCCGCTCCAGGACTTAAACCTCATTTCACTACGTGGGAGGCTAGCAACATAACCACATGTCATCTGCCTGTCCCTAGATAAATCATTTCTAAAATTAAGATATTATATGTTTCCAAGTTGTTTCCTTTAGCTCTTTATTTTTTCATTTCTCAAAGACTCTGGACTTATAGGCATACAATATTATGAAAAGAACTTTTATAAATATTAACTATTGCCTACTTTGCTATAGAAGTTAGTAGTTCAGTTTCAAATGCCTATTTTTGTTTAATTTCTAAGAAGATACAGCGCATTTTTCTTAAATTTATTAAGATGACCTGCAGGGAAAAAGCTAATTACCCTAAATATACTTAAAAACTCCCAAAAGGAAATAGAGAAAGCCCTGATTCAGATGAGTCTTTTAGAATAGCTTAAAAGTCCTTTGACAAACTCTGGGATCATCACAATGCTCGGATTTATTAGGACCCTTTATATGTGTGCTGCACAAAGAAAGAGTAGTATTATTATCCTCTGCAGAAACCTGTAGCTGCAAGGGGGAAAAGGACTATTTAAATGCAAATCTTCTAATCCAGGAGATTCACACTCTAAATAGAACTGAGTCTTCAGGGTGACTCATAAAGTTAGCAATATATGGCCATTCTTTTGGGGTTACTTATTTTAGGAAATCTAATAATCTGCTTTATTATGTGAGGATACAGCATCCTACCATATATTCCCTAGACTTTTCAGTTACTGTTGCTTATAATGTGTGGACTTCCTCTTTATTGAAAGTTTCAGTGGCTCCTTAAGATATAAATCAGGAGCCAAAACAGCTCTAGTTCTCGCTACAGTATTAAATTGTCTATAGTAATTACATAGTATATATTCTCCAGTCACAATTATTGGAAAAATATTGAAGAATAGCATGTTAAAAAGACAGAATGGTGTAACTATTTGAAGGGCAATAATCTTTCATAAGAACAGGTCCACTGCAAGATATACACCTCTACACTTTCTTTCCATAAATCACATTGATTATCCATCCCTAAAAAATTGCAATTTTTTAAAAAAATTTTATGTTCTGTATACTTGACTGTTTGTAAGCTATTTCATGGTGCTGAAATACACTAGGCTTACACTAATCAATTCCATAATTGGAATTTATTATATACCATGTCCATAACTTTTCCAATATTCACTTGTAAATTACCTATGACACAAATAATCCCCTGGTGATTTTAAAAAGAATTTAAAAAAGGTAAGATTACAAGGTTTAAGTGAAATTCATTCTTTAGTGACAGTTTTCCTTTTGGTCACATAATTCAAAATGGAAGGTCTGAGACTGACTTTCTTCCCTCCTAAAATCAGGGTCATGTTTTTAAAAATCTCTGAGAAGCAGACACACCTGTAAGGATTCATACATGAATGTTCATTGTTTTATGGAATACAGGCATGCTCCTGATTGGTTGGTGGGGAATTTCAGTGGTATAGGGAGAAAAGGAATTTGAGGTCAGCAGACTAGTATGTGCAGGTTCTAATTATGTAAGAAAATGTGTTTGCAAACATCAGGAAATCTAACGTTTCTATAGTAGGCTACTCTGAAGGAAAATTTTCTTTTGTTTTATCTTTCCTCACTATTTTTATAAAATGGGGGGTAATATGGTGCGTGTTAAAGAATGATAACTTTTCTCTAGGAAAACTGGGTAGAATACATTATACAGGAGAGAAAGAAAATATTTAGGGGACCAGTACAGTCACTACATCATAGATGATAAAGCTCTCTGCTAGCTGTTGAGATGGAGAACAATGACTTTAAAAATACAGATTGTGTTATTACAAGTATTACAGAATTCATTGTTGACAGATGTCAGAGACACTTTTGCATACCTTTGAAGACTGGGTAGACAGTAGTATTTTAGGTAAAGTATATGCTCATTCATTAAACTTTATACTGAGATTATGTGAAAGGTTTGCAGGAGGTGTTTGGGGTGCAGAGAATCAGAATCCCAACTAAGTTGAAAGAGCCAGCAGATAGGAGGCTATCAGAACTTATAGGACAGTTGAGATTTCTATTCCTAGGCCCAGGCTAAGTTATCATCAGTTTATAATCAGATCTTAAGCTTATTTATCAGAACTATCTGGAAATTAAAAACTATGTATAGTATATCAATGCCCTAGAGCTATTTCTAGTCATTTTAACTTTGACCATGTGTGGGCCTATAATTTGGTGTTTTTCTTCTAATTTCCTCATACTTTCTAATGTGCAATAAGGATAAGAATCACAGGTGAGAAGCATAGTAACTAAGCGAGAGTATATACATGCTTTACTCTCTCTATGACCCTCAATTGCATCAATATGTGTCCAATATTTGCTTTCATCAACTCTGCCCTGTGATAACAGGATGAGATCTGTCTCATTCAGTTTCCTTTCTCAGGATTTAAACTGACAGGTGCTCTCTGCACAATTAGTGCAACTTCACTCACTCACTCACCTATATTTACTGAGTAAGGTTCTCTGAGAACTGCTTGGAATATGGTGGAAAGTAAAATCCTACCCTGTCCCTCACCTAGAGAGTTTATAGTCTGTTTAGAAAGAAGAAAGGAAGCAAGCAAGAAAAAAAAAAAAAAAAAAAAACAGAAACTTTAGTAGATTCTCTGCCAAGATTATATTCATTTTTATGTCATAGCTAATTATAGACACATAAGATTTCAAGCATCACTGAGAAAATGAAAGGAGCATTTGCGTGGCAAAAGTGGTGTTGGTGTGTGTGTGTGCTCACACAAATGTGTGCACAGATGCACATGTATTCTTTATTGCAACCTCTGGTCATTGACTCCCCACCTTTTATTTTTTTCTCTAAAGTCAATCTGGCAAGAAAGTCCTAATATTCTGAATAACAAAATCATGCTGACAAAAATGTGCATTTATTTATTTATTTCTTCTATAGGGCACATGAGCGCACTGGAGAGATGAGAGAGGAGACAGAGAGAGGAAGAGAAAGAGAGAAATCACCCTCTGGGGGTGGGGGTTAGATATGCTGAAATCTCTTCTCCATTTTCCTTTTGGGATTTGGGGCATGCATGCAAATGTACTTAACATGAGTTTCAAACTACTGGGTCCAGAACTAGAACCACAGAATCTGCCATATGTGGAATCCAGTTGCCCTAACCGCCATGCCACCTGCTGGTTGTCATATGTTAATTTTCAACAGGTAAAATAATTCATGCTAAGAAAGGTGATGGTTTAAGTTGCTCATAGTTTGTCCCCTAGAGAAAGCTGATTATTGTGAAATAAAAAAGAATCCTTTTCCTTTAGAAGACCAAAATAGTAACACTTAAATTATCACAGCCTTTTTACAAGGTGTTAATGCCCATAAGTCATTTTAGAAGTATAAATATTAAGAATTATATCATGCAGTAAGAAGATGATGAAAGATTGGTTAAAATCTGTATCTCTAATGAGAAAGTTTCATTAAGAAATGTGAACAATGTGGTACATGGGATGATGACTACAGTGAGTTCTTAAAGACCTGGATACTTGAACAAGAAGACAGACAGCACACCCTCAAGGACTTGATGCCCCAATCTACCCCAAAGTCAACCAGCCCTGGATTAGGAACACGTGCCTACCAACTCTATTGAAGGATATCTCTGGACTCGAACCCAGAACCTCATGTAAGTCAGCCTTGCAGAGTCATGCTTTACTGATGGGTCATTATTCATACCTCAAATTTTCTTTCTATTTCTAACAGCTTTTTTGAGTTTTAGTTTATATAGAGAAATTTGGTTCCTTTTTGTTGTTGAATTATGTTCATTCACACCAACTCCTTAAATTTAAAGAAAAGGAAATGGAAATCAAATAAGGCAGAAGAACTATCCTCAAAGCCTCAGAGCACATCTGTGGCACTAGAATTTACTCTTTCTGTATATAAAATCAGGGTCTGACAGTGGATAGTAAACACCTTGACTTCATCCTAGCTGGTTCTGCTCACTGGGAAGAGTTATCTCAATGTTCAACATGACGGTATCGTTGAATGGGTGAGCTCTGATTACAAGTGCAGAGCAACCGTCACATTGCTAAGCAGGAAACGTGGTCCTTAGTATTTCCCAGACTTTGATCGTAAGCTGTCATCAACAGAGAATCCCAGCTCCCTAACACCAATTTCTATGGCAAAGTACATTTACACTAGCAACTTGTATTTCATAATGATTTATTCACTTAGGTACCTTTCTTTGCCAATTAGCCTATCAATGCTCTGATGGCAGGGAGCAAGTACCATGAAGCCTGTGCTGCAACTGACACACAGAGCTCTATGATTATAACCATATTTCCATTCAAATCCTTCTATAAATAGATAAATTCATCAAAATGAACCCTACTGAAGTCTCATACGCTGAGTAACAGAGATAAGATTTAAGATTCTATCTCTTCTTACATTTGGAACACTTTAGTGTTTAAAATAAACTCCAGGTTTTATCTATTCTTAAATATCCAGGAAAGTTAACGATAGTATTTTGCAGCCTCTGGAGAATCTAATGAAGGTCATCACTCTTTCTAATTGGTCACATTTGATTTCCATTTTATTAAGAACACCTTGTTGACTCATGCATGCACTCTCACCTACTTTAATTAAGTCCTATAAAACACAATTTGATAAGTGTGATCATTAAATTTAATAAAAGAGGAGACAAACATCTCAAACAAGTTTTCAAATAAAAATAAAACTCACTTTTTGATTCAAAGGAACTATTTGATTCTAAATATTAAATATTCACAAAATGGACATGAATCATTAATTGCTTGAAAACGCTTAGTCTCAGAATTTTGACAGCAATTTTTATTTACATATTTATCTATTGATCTTAGAAATAATGTATTTCATTCATTAAAGTAGGAAAAGCAAAGGAGAAGATTGTAAAGTAGTAAAATACAGATTCTGTCATCAAATTGCCTGGGTTCATATCTGAACATTTTCTCTCATTGTTTTTGAAACTGTGGGCATGTTTCATTAGGACTTGAACTCTCCTTTGCAAAATAAGAGTAATAACAATAATATTTTCTATCATAATGGGTTGTGGTACACATTAAATGAGACATTCCAAGTAATCAAAACATAGCAGTAATTGACATGGCAAATTAATTTATCATTATAGCAATTACTGAATTGAGATATTTCTTCGTGTTTGTTTTCTATTTTTATTTTTATATGTTTTTATAGACTCTAAAATTTTGATGAAAATCACATTTGTGTATATTTGTGAGAAAAGAAGTGGCATGACTGAAAATAAAGAGTATGTATAAAATCTAATGCTGCACTATTAAAATCTATTGACACTAGATTGTGATTTCTTTGAGCAATTCATGAAAGCTAGGTATAAAACTAATTATCATGCTAAATAAAGTATAAAACACAATAAAATTTAAAATTAAGACAACATTTAGAATGGGAAAAATATTTGCAAAACACATATCTGATCAACAGTTAATATCTAGAATATATACAGAACTCTTATAGCTCAATAATATCAAAAATAACTGAATTATACACTCAATATTATCAACATTATTAATCATCAGGGAAATGCAAATCAAAACCACAATGTGGGACCAACCCATAGGGTAGTGGATCCCACATAGCCAGTCAAAGTTTCAAACCTGAGTTTGTTGGTTTGAAAATCAGGTTGGGGAAGGCCAAAAGGTGGCACAGAGGCTGAGGTGCTGATCTCCCATGTGGTCAATCATGGTTCAATTTATATATTCAAGTCCTGTACTTGGTAGCTTGAAACTCATGTTGGGTGCATGTGCACACCCAAAATTCAGAGAGGAGGATGGAAGAGAAGGGATTGTGCATGACCATCCCTTCTGGAGGGAGATTTCTCACTTTATTCTCTTTGTCTCTCTGGGTAGTGCACACATCTACTAGGAAAAATCTCTCAAAAAAAGATGAAAGAAAGAAGAAAGAGAAAGAGAGAGAGAGAGGAAGAAAGAAGAAAGGAAGGAAGAGAAAAAAAGAGAAAGGAAAGGAAAGAAAAAGAAATCATGCTGGGTATGTGTACATGCATAACCAAGAGCTCAAGATCCTGGTAGGAAGGAGAAATATAGAGAAGGGATTATGGCAGGACCACCCCAATTGGGAGTTTAATGGACATTTCAGTGCTTTCTCTCTCTTTCGCTCTTGTGAGCACACATGCCCTCCAGCAATAAACAACAACAAAAAAATAAATAAAAATAAAAAAGAGGGAGAGAGAAGAAAAGAAAGAAGAGAAAAAAGAAGTTGGATATTGCCTCATATCCATTAGGATGGGCACTATAAAAAAAATCAGGAAATAACAAGTGTTCTTACTGATGTACAGAAATTGTGCACTGTTGGAGGGAACATAAAATGGTGGAACCATTATGGAAAACAGTATCGACTTTCTTCGAGGTTGAAAATGGAGTTATAATATAATCAAAAATTCCACTTCAAGGTATTTACCAAAAAGAGTTGAAAATAGAATCTTGAAGAGATATTTGTATATCTATGTTCATTGTAGGAATATTCACAGTAGTTGAAAGATAGAAAGAACCTAAATATCCACCCATAGCGGAATGGACAAAGAAAATAAGTGAAGCACTGAAGATTATTAGGACAATAAAACTAGTCTACATAATATTATAGTGATAAATATATGTTACCTTGTATATGTCAAAACCCTCAGAATATAAAATTAGTGAATGTTAAATTAGTGAGCCCTAATTTGATCTATGGACTCTGGGTTGTTATAATGTATCAGTTTAAGTGAATCAGCTATATAACAAACATACCTCTGTGATGAGGGATGTTGATAATGGGGAGGATCTGTATGTGCCGAGCAGGGGTTATATGGGAAATCCATGTGTCGTCCACTCAATTTTTATTTAAACCTAGAACTGTCTAAAAATAAAGTCTATTTAATTTTTTAAATGTACTAGATATATACAATGGAAGTCAGCCTTTGTCCCAACATAGATAAACCTTGAGGACTTTATGCTAAGTGAAATAATCTAGTTACGAAATGACAAATACTACATGACTCCACTTACATGAAGTATTTAAAGTTGTCAAATTCTTAAAAACATAAAATAAAATAGTGGTTACCAACAATTACCGTGAGGAAAATAGGGATCTGTTCCATAAATAGAATTCCAATTACACAAGATAAAAACATTCTAGAGGTCTACTGCACAATAATGCACATATATTAGCATGCCTGTGCTGTACACCTAAAAATGGTTAAGATGGTAAATTACATTATTTTTACCACAATAAAAAAGAAAAATAATAATTATTGTTGAAATTGATTTGAATATTTGTTGATTCAGAGAGGATAAAACTCAAAACATTTATTTTAGCCAAAATATATGCATATGTATTAAAACAAGTATAATGTTATACATATCACAGATAGGAATTGTGATTTATTAATTAGCCAAATTACTTTGGAATATAGATCTACAATAAAAATGTTCCTAAGGGAACTATAATTTTAAATGCATTGGTTTGTGTAACCCATATATTATTATCTTTTCTTCTGCAAACAGAATGCATAAGCATGTACTCTAGCTTACTCATCAGCCAAGAAAATACCTTATTTTTCTCTTGGTTGCTCACTCATGTGGCTCTTCAGAAGATTCCAATGCCTGGGGATCAGCAGTTAGCATAATGGCTATGTCGCTGGACTCCCATGTAGATGACCACGGTTTGACTCCCGGACCTGGTGGCTTGAACTCAAACTGGGTGCGTGTGCATGCATGCCCAAGATCCCAAGAGGAGAATGGAGGAGAAGGGATTGCAGCATGGCCATTCCCCCTGGGGGTGATTTATAGCTTTCTGCTCTCTGTCTCTGTCTTTCTGGTGAGCACACTCACCCTATAACAAAAACCTCTCAAAAAAAAAAAAAAAAAGACTCCAATGCCTGTATTTTACATACATGCCAAATTAAGTATTTGGGAAATAATACATCTATGACCAAATAGCTCTTGCTCTATACCCTCATAAAAGTACTTGGATCTTTGTTTTTGTTTTCTTTTTTAACCATGCAATGGGATGTACATAAACAGTGTAATAAAAACATGCTCTTTTGTCTGTGACTTGTTTACCTGGACAGTTGGCCCTTGAACTACATAGAGGTTAGGGATGCAGAAAACGTCACTCAAGTCAAAAATTTGTGTATGATTTTTGACTCTAAAAGCTCAATTATTAATATTCTGGAGCAGAGATAGAGAAAGCACATCTGTGCCAGCCCTAAGTCCTCCCAGGGAGTGAACCACCACTGGAAGGTTCAGTTCAGGATTCACTGTTGTAGCCCCATTTTGACCCCACGACAGGCAGAGCAGATTTGGAGACACCCTCTACAACTGCCACCCTAGTGTAGACTAGTGATTAATCATCCCCAAACCACTTCTCAAATTTACTTAGGCAATATCTCCACAGCAACAGACGAAGAGGGTGACATCAACAGTAAAGAGCACCCTGACTGAACACCACTTAGAGCAAAAGCAGCTAGTAGAGAAGTCTGAGGGAGCAGCTAAGAGCCCAAACACTCAAGGGTTCTACCCACCTGGGACCACAGATACAAAGGCAGAGTCAAGAATGGACACCTCTGACACAGCATTCCAAGTGAGAGGCAAAGAAACCTCTTAGGAAAGGTGAAATGTTTGGAGAAACCTTCCTCTCATCTTGCAAACTGCATCTTACAACTGGGTAGTTTTCCTCTGGTAAGAACAAGTTTCTCTCACAGAAGGTAGAATGACTTCTTTTAATGAAAATCAGAGAAAGGAAAAAAAATATAATAAGGCAGAAAAAGACACAGCACAAAATAGATATCAAATACAAATATAGATACAAAACACCACAATTTTTTTTCCCTGTATACACACACAGGTCAGCTAAATTACCTTGACATTTCAAGCACAGTGTAATTATGTACAGTTTAAATAAATTAAGCAATTCTTAATCATTCATCCTTTTATTCACTCTTTAATTGATCAACTAGTCATTCTTTAATTTATCACCAAGATTGGGCCAGCAGATGGCATAGTGGTTAAGGCACTGGATCCTACACGGCTGACTGTAGTTTGTGTAACAGACTCAGCAGCTAGAAAAACATGCTGGGCACGTGTGCATACATGACCAAAATCTTGAGAGAAGAATGGAGGAGAAAGGATTGAGGCATAGCCATCCTTCCTGGTTGGTGGTGGTGGCAGAGGTGGAGGATTCTCATTTTTCTTCTCTCTCTCTGCCTCTCTACATCAAGCGCAAGAGCCTGATGGCAGAAATCTAAAACAAAGTTATCACCAAGATTAATACTTTTTAAGTTTTTGTACAAGTTTGCAAAATTTCAAGATGTTTGACAAATATTTGCTACTTATACTGGTTTAATAAGTATTCATTTATGTACCTCATTTAGATACCTAGCAGCAAGTTCATGATTGTAAAGCACATCTTGCATGTGAGGTACAGGAAATGTTGCACACAATAGGAAACACCTTTATCTGCCAAGCCTGTGAATGTACAGTGATACACATCCAGCCTCTATACACCGGTATCCTGTCATTTGACACAGGTACACAGAGATTGTTTCATATTTAATAAAGTGATATAATAATTTATTAATCATGTGGGGAAAGGAACCATAATTCAGTGCTATCAGTATCTCCAATAGCACAAAACTCTAATTCCCTAC
>NW_006159569.1:1752710-1770824 GCF_000334495.1 Tupaia belangeri chinensis
TCCCTACACTGGATTTGCATACAGTCATACCATGTTTTGGTTGTAGAGATGTACATATATACACACTTCATCAGAATAGTGATCTCAGTAAGTGCTACTTTTATCGTCCTCCATACAAACAGGTTGGACTCTTCAGTAAGCTCTTTTCTTCCTCTTGTCAAGCCTTCTCTAAGCATCTGTCATTATTTCAACATCTGGAGGAGCAGATAAGCTGCTCCAATTGGAACATTGCAGTCAGCAACTTTCTCTAGGAAACTAAATTTGTCACTTCTGCAAAGCATCCGTCTTCTGCCAGCTTTTGACTTCCTATCCCCAGGCCAGACTCCAAAATCAGGCCTCCAAGTTTGTAAGGCTGCTGTTCTATGACTAATTCAGCTATGAGATGGAGGGGAAAAAAAAAAAAAAAAAAAGAATGACAAAGAGTAGAAAGATCATGATTAATTCAAATTAATTTTTAGAACAGCAGGAAACCCATCTAAATATGATATAAAGATTTAATCTTAACCTGATGCCTCTCCAGCTGCTACACAACTTCCTCCTTAAAGAAATATTAAACACTACTCTACATTTTTCCCTGACAACTACACGTATAGTTTTGGTTCCTCTTAGATTAGAAGGACAGGCCATATTTCCAGATTAACCAGAAAACTATCAGTGGCAAAAGTGGAGTGTAATGTGAAATAAATCCACAAATAATAAACTACTCATTCTTTACTATAATCTTTCAATTAAAGTGACAATAAAATGGCATAAACGGGGTCAGCAGTGGTATAAGGTTAAGGTGGTGGGCTCCCACATGGCCTACCTCAATTTGAGTCCCAGATCGGACAGCTTAAAAATCATACTGGGGGGACCAGCAGATGCATAATGGTAAGTCACTGGATTCCACATAGTCAACCACAATATGAGTCCTAAACCCAGAGGCTTAAAACTTATGCAGGGCATGTGTGCATGTGTGCCCAAGATCCTGAAAGGAGAATGGAAGAGGAGGGATTGTGACATGGCTATGCCCCCTGTGGGGTGATTTCTCACTTTCTCTCTGGTGAGCTCACATGCCCTATAACCAAAAAATCTCCTTCTAAAAATATAAACACCAGGTACGTGTGCATGTTTTCCCTAAATTCCAAGAGGAGAATGGAGGAAAAAAAGATTGCAGTATGGACATCTCCCCTGGGGGTTGACTTCTTTCTTTCTCTCTCTCTTTCTTCTCTGTCTCTCTCTCTCCAGCAAGTGCATGCTTCCTATGGAAAAAGAAATAAAGGTATAAACAAGTTTTTCAGAGTAACTCTGTTCTGATTCCAGTTCTTCTCCAATCAAAACTCGTCAATGATTTCCGCTCCCCAAAGAATATCTTGATAGTTTTAAGGACTTGTCAAGGTGTGTAGTCTTCTTGGTTCTGTCTCCTATTCTTGCTCTGTTCTATGTCATTCCTTCTTGAGAATGTGCATGTTACTCTCACTTCCAGGATGGCTTAATTGCCTAGAGAGATGCTCCCCAAAATTGGTGTGCATGCACAGTAGTGTGGATCTAATGATGCAGGTTTGGATTAGGTAATTTTGGAGTACAACCTGAGACTGTATTTATAACAAGTGTAACAAATGTCCAGGTGATGGGAATGTATTTGGAACATGTAGTATGCCTGGAGATCTGCATGGCTTCACTGCACTGGTTTGGAAACATGGGATGATTTTACTCCTCAGTACAATTTGAAAATATCTGTAGACATTTTGTCATAATTCGAGATGCTACTGGCATCTAGTAGATGGAGACCAGAGACATTACTCCATGTTCTTCAATGGCCACAACAGTTTACCATGACAAAAGCTTATTCAGGACAAAATATAAGTAATAGAAAGATGAAAATCTTTGATCTGAAAGACATTTGTCCTGAGAAACTAGTTTATTCACTGTGTCTTTCCTAAGGAAATTTCTAATCTCACTTAAGCAATCCTGATTGTTCCTGGTTAGCCATGTTCATTCTACTCCTCACTACAAACATAACAAATTGAGCCTACTTATACATTACCTGCCATATTATCAATTATTTCCTTTAATGCCTAGTTTAGCTTTGATTTGTGAGTATATGGAATACAATTATTATATATGTCATAGTCCACAGCATTGTTTTTATTAATTTTAGGACATTAATCTATGTAATTAAAATAAGATGATGCAAAATGAGATTATTACAATTTAAAAACTTATTTTAGCAATTATAAACAAAAAGCAAAACAAGAAGTTGCCATTTTGCTTAATTAATCAATGTGACCAAAGAATCTACTATTTTTATAAAGTGTTGGGGGAAATTAACATTCCAGTTGTTATTAGGAATATAACCTGGTTCACTGCTCCTTAGATATAAGTTGTTGATAGCCTTTAAAATATACTGTTCTTTCATTAATCTCAACCAGGTCACTTTTCATTGCTTGACTTGGAAGCTAATGAGTCCACTGACATAATGAAGGAATTCTCATCTGTTGTTTATAATAGGGACTCTATGAAATAAAAAAAAAAAAAAAGAAAAAGAAAAGAAATACACCTAATTTAGTTTTTTTTAAATTATTGTTATTTATGATGCAGAAATGGACCATGGAGTCATTATTGTACTTTCTTAGCTCCCACAAATATTTTATTTTATTACAGTGTTTCAAATATCATTTCTATAATGTGACATAAAATTACAGAAATTAAGAGGTGTATTTTTAGTATCTAAAATACAATTGTAACTCACTGAGAAGTTCTTTTTTTCTTTCTTTCTTTCTTTTTTTTTTTTTTTCTTAACAGGGGGGCCAGGGGGTGAGAGAGACAGTGAGAGGGAAAGTGAGACATCACCTTGGAAAATGGCCATGCTGTAATCTCTTCCATTTTCCCCCTGGGATCTCGGACACACACATGTTTTTTAAGCCACCTTGTCCTGGACTCAAACAACGGTCAACCATGTGGGAGTCCAACAATATAACCACTCCACCATCTGCTGGCCCTGAGAAATTCTCTCTCGAACACACTTTTTCTTTATTTTAAAGTCAAATTGAATGAAAGGAAAAACAAGTTAATACAGTAAAATAATGTACATTTTATAATGTGTATATATATATATATATATATATATATGAGTATGCTATGTATATTGTGTATATATAATGTAGATATGTATATTATATATAAACAAATACATATATATCTTAAAAAGTCAACCTATGGAATAAAAATAAACAAGACTTCAAAATGTAAAATGGCTCTTTTAAAAATAATAACTTTGCTAATTGTCCCACTTGGTTACTTTCATATTTATCATGATATTTTAAGGATAAAAAAGAAAAACAAATAAAATATGGTATAACTGAATATAGCATATGGTAATAAATATTTTGTGTTTTAAATAATTTTTGAATCAAAAAGTGAGACATATCCTCCAAGTTCTCTTCCATCATTAACATAAGAACTATAACCAGCACAGTAGTCTGGTATAAATATTACTAGCTTTATGTAAAATCAGTACTCACAAAGAAATGGAACATAGTAAACATTTGAAATATGTACCATGATTGAAATAATAGATTCTACATTAAAAGAGAAAAATGAGAACCAGAGAAATCTAACAATTTTTGACAGATCATGAAATAAGCATTAAACCTAATCAATATCTAAAGAAAGGATGCATGAGCAATGTTACTGAACAGAATTGACACTAGCTGTGATTGTAATCACCAATAGTAAAATTAATTCATACTATGTGACAATAAAAGACCCCAAAATGAGATTGTTTCTGTCTAGTCTTACCACTATGCTTTAAAATAGAGATTATTATTTTCAGTTTATGAATGAAGACCAAAGCAAATGAAAGATAGAATAAATATGTTGGTTTAAGTCCTGAGTTACTGTTTTATAGTTATTTTATTTAACTTTATTATTTTTTCCTATTTTATTTATTTATTTTATTTTGACCAGGGAGGGACAGAGTGAGAGAGAGAAAGAGAGAGAGGGAAAGTGAAAAAGCAAGCTACCGGGTCTGGGATTTGAACCACAGTTGGCCATGTAGGAGTCCAGTACTCTTCACCACCACAGCATCTACTGGCCCCAGTCCTGACTTATTTTAAATACAAGAAGTCAGACTCATCAGAATTATCACCCTTAATTACTATGTTACAAGTAAAAACTAAAGCACCACAGCAGATATGAACAATCTACAGTGATGTTATTCAGGTGGAAAAAGAATGAACCCTGGGAACACAAACACTCTTGCTAGAGTAAGAGTGGTGTAGCAGACCCTACGCTTTGCATAAATCGTTCATTTTAATTTCTCCCTCCGTTTCTCCAATGACTGTATGTATGCCAGTACACACTGATATGAGCAGGTACCACCTTGTGAAACTCTCTATGCTCTAGTCTGTATAGAGAATATGTTGGCAAACATTTATTGGAATCTAATCCACAGATATGCATAATTTTATAGCTGTCAACATTTTTGCACATTGTCTGTATCATCTCTTAAAATATCTTAATATTTATGTATAATATCATCATAGGATGACATTTTTAGAAGTAAAATTCTAGAAATTACTAATGAAGAATTTTATTTCCCCACTTTGGAGGCATTGATAGAAAGGGCCCCTATAAAATTAAGTGATCAAAGGACACTTATTTAAACAATGAATTGTTCTTTTCAAAAATTATCTATGTTTATGGGATGAAAGTCATCCAAGAAAAATAAGGACACATTCCTACAGGTTATGTCAAACATACACATGTACGACATTGGTAAAATCCTAATATCTATATTTTTAATACTACTCTCTCATGACAAAAATAGATTATTCAGGAAATCATGTCTTTGCTGTGCTTGAGTCAGAGTATAAACTAGCCACAGTTTAAGAGGTTTTTTTGTTTTTTTGTTTTAAATCCACTTGCCGAGAAATAGAGACGCAATTTGTAAAAGAGTGATTTTTGGGGGGGAACCAGGTAAAAGAAAATGAACGTTATAAAAGGGGGATGCCAAAAGCAGTTCATGACTCCCTGTAGTAAACAACCCTTTAGCCAAGGCTCAAATTGTTCTTTCTCTTTACTGCTTTTTAAACCAGCAAAAAGGATGGTAAAGGATCTTTGGAACCAAGAGCAAGTTGCACTAATGAGTCTCCTGATGCTGTCCCAGGGATGGACAAGGCAGAATGCCATCAATAAAACATTAAGATAAAGCACCCACGGCCCTTAAGGTAGCAGTGAAATCTCATTCCAGGGACTTGCATTTTGTGTCAATTAAAGAACAGACTTCAAGAGATGAACTTCACTCTGCTCAGGCTTGTAGGACACCTCCGGCAAACATTAGCACAATAATCGCCATCATATTTTTTGCACCTCTCAGGTCTGTGTGCAAGAACCATCTCTTTCATTTCTCACTGGTGTTCTCTTGGTCTAATTCACTCACCAAGACTTGCATTTGAATCCCAATTAAGCTTGTTGGACACTGACATGAAGTAATAGTCACAAGCCTTTTCAAACCCCTATACTTTCTATATTTATAAGTAAACCCTTGAGTTTTTTTTTTCTTCTTCTTTTTGCTTTCATTAGGAGAGTTGAAAGACAATTCTGTGGGGGCCAGAGGGTGGCATGGTCGTTAAGGCACTGGACTCCCACATGACCGACCACGGTTGGAGTCCCAGACCTGGTGGTTTGCTTTCTCACTTTTCTTCTCTCTCCTTCTCTTTGTCACTTTCAGGTTAAATAAAAATAAATAAGTAAATAATAATTAATAAAAGTAAATAAAATAATTCTCAAAAAAAGACAAGTCTGTGAGGAAAGATGAGAATTTTCTTATTTATTAAACTAATGCTATTATAAATAAAGTTAAATACTGGGTGCCTTCCTGGATGTCATTTCTCCTATGATTAGTTCTTGAATTCTGGGGGCGTGGGGGGGAACAACAAAAAAACAGTGAATGACATAATATTAAGACTAACTTACTCTGTTTCTTTATTTGTTTCAGTAGCAGATTATTCCAAAGTGTAAATATTAAGATGAAATTTACAGTGAACATTGGTATATTTCTGCATTTCTTATCACAGCTAAATTAGCTAAAGGGTTTTTGTTTCAGGGATTTTTCTCTTGATTAAAAATGTAGTTAGAATCATAAAATCTTGTAGCTTTACATTCGGGAATTTCATTTGCTTAATTTACATTAAACTGCCATTTTTATGTCTTTAAAGAATAAACAAATTTACATTTCCTCATATATCTTGCCTCATCAGAAAAAGCTTTGAATATTCAAGTATGTCTTTGCTGTCACATTAGTTTAGGGTGTGATTTACCTGCCTTTTCTAAGATGTCTAAGATATGCCCTGGTTAAATAAACATGAAAGCGACAGGCCAATTGAACATTTTAATCTCACCAAGGGAACAGGTGCACAAAAGTTAGAAGTTATCTGCTCCTACTTGCCCTGCAATGTATCAAATTCCAATATTGTCCATGATAAAATTCAACCTCAGCCCTTATCCCTAGAGGCCTGGCAGTGCCAGGAGCAACCTTTCATAACCAATAGGTCTTTACCTCTAACACTTCCCAAAGTCCTGTCACCACAAGTGACAACGATTCCCCACACGTGTCCTTCTCCCTCTTGCCTGATTGCTCTAGTTACAAAATAATTTGAAACTTGGGGGCTTTAGAACCACAAACTGTGTCTTTGTTATCATCTCTCCTCATTTTCTACAGTATAGAAAGCATTTAACCTAAGCACCAAAGATGCCGAGTGATTTGCTGAGATTGAATATTCATTTATGGATCGAACTGAGTTCAGGGAATGTATTTCCTACTTTTCCGTTTATAGCACCTTCCAGTACACAGTTTTACATTTTTGAAATGTAGAAGAAAATGATCAGGTTAGATGACTTTCTTGTTCATGAATTGGAGACCTGATTTCACAAATAACAAGGAAGGAAAGTAATCCATTTCAGATAAAAATAAAAATAGTTCTTCACAAAACAGAAGATAATGCCTCCTTGGCCTCTATAATGACAAAACATGAGAAATCTTTTCATTTAATATCCTCTTCAGACCCTAAGGGGGAAATGGTTTTAGGGGAGTGGCTTTCCTTGGTCATGCTTTTCAAGAATGCTTTTTATTGATTACCCTCTCTGGACCTTGCATATAACATATCATCCAGTACTTCTGGAGCCAGAAATAACTATGTCTGTTCTGCCCTTTGCTGTGAATGTAGCCCTGAACAAGGTGGAAATAATTACTGTGCTCATAGTATCATTTTTTCTAATAAAGGAGAAGATTTAATATATATTTATGAGTAAATATCTAATTATAAATTAGAACTATAATACATTGTTTTTTTTGAAATAATTACAAGCTGAAATGAGAAAAATAGGGGGTTGAGAGAGCAGATTCAAAGATCAAGAAAAACTCATTTGAGGAATTATAGTTTAACTAAAACTTAAAATTTAGAAAGAAATTGACTGGACTCCCCAAAATAAACAAAAAGTAAAAATAAATAGCTAAACAATATGTGTATAGTAAATGCAGATAATAGTACTGTAGTCCAGTTAGAGAAAATAACCAGTCTAAAACCTATAAATGATAAGGAAGGACACATCATTAAAGAACTGTAAAGAGACAAAGAGTTTTGAGAAAGATGGACAATATTATCAAAATATATAGATGAGGACCAGCAGATGGCATGATGGTTACATTGCTGGACATCCACATAGTTGACCATAGTTCAAGTCCCGGATTCAATGACTTAAAACTCATGTCAGGCACATGCACATTTATGCCCAAGATCCCAAGAAAAGAATGGAGGAGAAGGGACTGTGGCATGGCTGTCACCCCTGGAGAGTGATTCCTCACCTGTCTCTCTGTCTTTCCAGTGAGCACATGTACTTGATAGCAAAAATTACTCTCTTAAAATTAAAAAAGGTAGATATAGATATATAGATAGAGATATATGTGATAAGTGCAAAGGCCAGTTTGTGTATTATTTCAAAACCAGATGCTGTAATTCCTATTAGCTATGGTATGCTAATTCACAAAAATAGTTTTCTTCTTTATGCAACATGACATAGAAAAATATTGGAACTCAGAGGCACACTACCTTTCCTTGCACTCCATGCACCAATCTGGCGCTTTTCTTGAAAACTTTCATTTTTGATTGTATAATCAAAACCATTGGCAGATAAGGCCAGCTAAGTAGAGCTAGGCAGAAATTAAACTACATTACATGAAAACATGATGCTCTCAGCCAGCGTACAATCCCTTATCATCAAACAGTTTTCAGTGAGCATGTAGTTTGCAAGTTTTACTATCTCAATCTGTATTTGCCCTCAAACTTTCCTCAGGCTCTGTCTACACTGTCAAATGGGGAGTTGAGCCATCACCCCTGGAAGGGTATTGATGGAGACAGTTCAGGTCAAATGAGTCCCCTTTTCCCAGATTCTACTCTGTAATAGCCTCATGTCTCCTTTCAGTTTGCCTGCACAAACAGAGCCTTAGGGCAACTGTGGGACTAGCAGGTATTCCAAACATGTCTCAAATAATATAACAGATTTTAAGGTCTTGTCTACAAAGCATTTTTGACCTATAACATTTCAGTGCTGAAAGAGACTGTAAAAAAAAAAAATCCTATTCTAATTTCTTCTCATTATATTTGAGGAAACTGAGGGTCATTTAATCATTAGTGCTATGACATGGCACCACAGAGACAATCCATGGTGGATCATAATTAAATACAAATATTCTGACCTCCTAGTCCAAAGAGTTTTCCTGTGCATCAGTACGGTATGATTGGAAACCATTCATCCAAACAATCATTTAGCAAGTACTTAATATTTATCAGCCCCTGCAGAATTCCTGCAAGAGAAAGAAACATAGCTAACCACAGTCCACTCTGGATTATACTTGATGATTTACACGCAATTCTTCTAATTGCTACACCGTGCCTAGAAAGAGACATGATTATTAATCCCATTCTGTGTAAGAAGAGATAGAAGATTTAAGCTTAAATAATTTCTGAGTTACACAGTTGTTAGAGCTGGAAAGTAGCACAGGGCTAAAATAGGAGACTCTGTGGGACTGACCCAAATGGGAGCATTTGGGTTAGCACCCAGAGACCTCCCTGATTACTCCAAGCATGCATGTGCCCATGATCTAGGGCTGGCTAAGGCTGAAGCTGGATCACAGCATCAAGACCCTATTGGCAGACAGCCCCAATGCTGAGTAGTCAAGTGCTGTCTAGAGACAACTGGATCCCAAGCTTCAGCCCCGGAAACTTGAAAAATAAGTGCCCAGTATCCCGATGGGATAGAGAAATTGAATAAAAAAGTATTGCAGCATGACCAGTCCTTGTAGGGGAG
This sequence comes from Tupaia belangeri chinensis, assembly GCF_000334495.1. Taxonomy (NCBI): domain Eukaryota; kingdom Metazoa; phylum Chordata; class Mammalia; order Scandentia; family Tupaiidae; genus Tupaia; species Tupaia belangeri. The sequence continues at coordinate 1,762,059 of NW_006159569.1, forward strand.
TTCTCTCTCTCTCTCTCTCTCTCTCTCTCTCTCTCTCTCACACACACACACACACACACACATCTTAAAACATTAAGAAAAGAAGAAGAAAAAAGATTCTCTTACAGTGCTCTCTTTGCCTCCTTTTTTATCATCTCTATCTCTCCCTTCCTGTCTCTCTTTCATTAAATAAATGAATAAATAAACTTAAATAAAATCAAACAGCTACTAGGTGGTAAATAGAAGTTCACCCCCAGCCTGAAGTTACTATGCTATTATGCTAAGCATTATGCTATTCTGCACCATAGGAATGATTTGAATATTGTTTTATGAGGAAAATAGTAACTGACTTAAATTCAATTTAATAAATATTTATGAATTCCTACTACGGGTTTGGGATTGTGTTTCTTGCTCAGGGTGCTGTGGGGAACACAATACACATACTTCTTATAATTCCAGAGCATATAGTTCACTAGGTAGAAAATCACATTCAAGTTTATTTAGGTACTTTAGTACCATTAACTACAGAAGATTAATGGGAAAACCATAAAGTGGTATAACAGCAACTTGGGCAATGGTGACAGGGAAGCTGTTGTCAAGATAAAGTTTAAAAGAAGTGAGAGTCGGAATCAGCAGTTGGCATAATGGCTGGACTTCCGTGTAGTTTACCATGGTTCGAGTGGCTTAAACTCACACTGGGCACATGTGCATGTGTGCCCAAGATCTCAAGCAGAGAATGGAGGAGAAAGGATTGTGGCATGGCTATCCCACCAGGGGGTGATTTCTTACTTTCTTTCTCTCTGTCTCTCTCTTTCTGGCAAGCACATATGCACATGCCCTATAGCAAAAACCTCTCTCAAAAAAAAAAAAATAGAAGTGAGGGTTGATAATATTTTTAGTTCATTTTTGCTGTTGTAACAAAATATTTGTGACTCTATAATGTACAAAAAAAGTTGGGAATGACCCTGTGGCACAGTTAAGAGAGCTGATTTCCTACATGGCTCACTCCTTGGTTCAAATCTCAGCCCCAGTGACTTGGGAAACACTCTGGGTGATGTTCATGCCATGCTCCAAATCCTAACAGGATGGAAGAATAGAGAAAAGAGAGCAGCATGAACACACCCCATTGGTGCTTTCTCCCTCTCTCTCTCTCTCTCTCTTTGTTTCTCTCTGATGAGTGCACATGAGCCCTAGCAGATGAATGTATAAATAAACAGAAATTTATTTCTTACAGTTCTGGAGGCTAATTACAAGACCAAAGTGCCAGAAGATTCAATGTTTGGTGAGGTCCTACTCCCTGCTTCCAAGATGGTGCCTTCTTCTTCATCTTCTAAATGGACCCAAACTGTGTTTTTACATCGCGGAAGAGTAAACTGGGCCTATGCGAGTTCTCTCCAGTCCTTTACCTTTTCTGTAACTGTCAGAGAACACAAGCATAAGCATGCATACATGACAGAGAGAAAAAGAGTGAGAGAAAAGTATCCCTCCAATTGGGCATGGTCATATTACAATTCTTTTTTGTCCACTTAGTTAAGATCTTGGATATGCACACACATAAGCTTAGCATGTTCTTCAAGACTCTAGAGCTGGGATTTGAACTCAACAGTCATGTGGGAGCTGTATTCTTATGCACTGTGCTTAACCACTATGCTATGGGCTATCCCTTTCCAGCTCCTTTTAAAAGCACTGTGCAACACCCTCATGGACTCACCATTTCTCCAAGCCTCCACCTCCGCATACCACAGCAATGAGGATGCAGTTTCAATACAAGTTTGGAAAAGGGTGCCAAACATTCAAACCACAGCACAGCATGAAAACATAAGGGAAAAAAATTAGGAAGAAACAGTGGATACTGAGATGCTAAGCTGGGGAAGAGCTTAATGCATGAGATACAGAGATAGCCAACAGGACCACAATACAAAGGGACACGTCATAGAATTGGGCTGAAGAGAAAGTTAAAGCATGGCAAGAAATGTAAGTCCTTTCAGGTGCGGAAAGATTTGGGTCCTTCTAAAAAGTGTTCTGTAGCACATCAGTAAATCTTCCATATTTGTCCACTTTGTATCAAATGCTAGGAACTCATTGCTCTTTTATGACTGAGTAGTAGTCCATAGTGTGTATGTGCCACACTTTTCCAATTCACTTGTCTGTAGACATTTGAGTTGGTTCTATGTTTTAGGAATTGTGAATAATGCCACAATAAACATGGATGTGCAGGTATTTTTCCAACTCATTCCTACACAGTGTTTTCTGGATGGCAAAATTTATCTTGCATGCAGTAATGATATACAGTGAATGAATGTAAAATAAACAGATAAAGAATAAAAATAATAAAAAATGTTTTGCAACCATTAAAAGTTTTAGGAGGAACATATCAAAATAGGGTTTGTGTTTGGAGGAAAATCTTGATTTTTGTTTAGCAAAGGGATTATAGAGTGGCAGGAGGTGAACATTTCAAGCGCTGACATTTTATTCATTTGCTGGGGTATTGGCAACCTAGAATACAAATAGAGAAAGGCAAGAATGTTTGACACAGGCTCCAGAAATCATGGCCATTTAAATATTGTAGACAGAATGGGGCATGCATACTCTTGAGAAAGAGAATAAGGAGAAAGTGAGCCTTTTCTAGAAGACAAAAAATGAAAATAATGAGGTGAATTTACAAGAAGACATATTTCAGTACCCTGTCACAGTCATTATTACACTCAGTTGTAGTCCATGATATAATAGTCAGTCCTTTATTCCTGAAGACAATCAAGGAAACATTATATATTTTAGTTTTCCAGACACTGTAGACCTGATTCCATAAATAGAAGAGAATTGTGGGCAAAATGTCCTATCCCAAATTGGTTTGAATGCTAAGGTTTTTCATTTGCTTTATAAACCTGAATTTGGAAGAGTTATTATTAAAGAAAATAACCTAATTTGTTATTAATATATAATCACTAAATATAATTCAAATGGATTTACTAAATCTTATTTACAAAAGCAAGGGCAATTTTTTTTCTTTGGAATCTTGGGTGGATATTTCTACACAAAAGGCATGATCACCTCAGTTGAGCCTGGTACCATCCTGACACATAATTTAGCATAAACATGTAGGAAAGAGCTTTCATTTAAGAAATATTTTCATTAGGGCCAGTGGGTGGTGTGGTGGTTGGGCTGCTGGACGCCCACGTGGCCAAAGATGATTCAGGTCCTGGACCCAACAGCTTGGAACTCTCGCCGGGCACATGTGTGTACATGCCTAAAATTCCAAGAGGAGGACTGAGAAGGGTCTGTGGCATGGCTATCCCATCAGCTAAAATTTCTCACTTTCTCTCTGTCTCTGTCTCTCCAGCAAGCACATGCACCTTAAAACAAAAAATCTCTATAAAAAACAAACAAACAAACAAAACATACCTGTATCCCTTTCTGTTCTTAGTTTACCAACCATTATGTAAATACTGTGATAAAAAATCCTCATTATTAATTTTTTAATAGCATTATTATAGACACTTAAATCCAACATACACTGCCCACCCCATGCACTGCTACTTTGTCCAAGTTTCATTACCTCTCACTTAGCTTATTGTAGACTTCAATATTCTATTAGTTTTTTTATTAAAGTTTATGCCATAGGAGGCATGCATTTGCCAGAGAGAGAAAATGAGAGGGAAAGTGAGAAATCACCCTCCAATGTGCCACAGTCCTTTCTCCTCCATTCTCTTCCTGGAATTTTGGGCATATGTGTACACGCACCTGGTGTGATTTTCAAGTCTTTGGGTCCACAACTTGAAACATGCTCAGTCATATTGGTGTCCAGTGCCTTAACCACCATACCACTTCCTAGCCCAACTATTCTATTCTTTCTTCCACTCCTTCCTTTGTCCTTCCTCTACAATATGGCTGGAGTGATCTTTCTTATATGTACATCTTTCCCATGTTTAAACACAAGTGAAGGCCCCAGGTTGTGAGATGGTGATAATGCAGTTGGACTCTCACACGAAAAGGTCCTAGAGTCATAGCTTGAGACTCCCCTATAGGGGATGCCAGTCTCTTATTCTCTCTCTCTGAAGGAAAAAAAAAAAAAAAAAAAACTTTGAGAAATATATATAGTACATTGATTTTCTTCTTTGCTTATAATGTAAAGCTCATACAGTTTCATCTTGATATAAATCTCCTTTTATAATTTTGATCTAATTAACATATCTGGTTAGTCTCACCTATCGCCCTCTATTTTTTCTCATTGCAATGAATTTAAGTTACTCTGGGCTGCTTTTCATTTATTTTTTCAAACAAACAGACAAAATAGTAGCCGTCAAAAGAAGCAATTCAAGTAGAAGTCATAGGAATTATTATAAATTCATAGACTATATGGAGGTCTTAAAAATGTTCATAGAAAATGTATATTATGGAAAAATAAAATATTTTATCTCCATTTTCCATGAACTTCTGAACACACACAAACACACACGATTAGCTGCCTAACTGCCCATCTATTACTATTACAGTATTAACTATAACAAAATCAATGACTAATATTTGAAAATATCAAACCCAAACATTAATAGGTAACTTGCATATTTGACTTTAATTTTTTTTCTTCATTTACTCAACTTATATTTACTAAAGAGCAGCTTTTGGTATTGATCCAGGAAGTTAGGATAGTGCAGTCAATGAACACGTAATAATCCTGTTTTAAGGAGTCACAATCACAATATCAAATTTTTACAGAAATAAGAATTATTAAATATTAATTCCCTGCCTTTTTCATTTTTATTCTCCTCCTAAGGCCTATACAAATATAATTTGCCTTGGAACAAAAGTATAAATAAACAAGCTTTCCCCTACATGCTCCCAAATGAAAATGCAATGCTTGAATAAGAGACACGCTTTAATATGTCTGTTCAAGACAGCTTCAGCTGTCAGAATAGAAATGTGGGTTTGTAACCTTATTTCGATTCCATAACCTACCTTGTCAAAGAGGTATGCCAATTGGACTGTATCTTTGAAGCCTCGCCTCTACCATCTGTATTCATTTTAATGTCATGCCATCGATGTGTCTCTTCAAGTGGAGATCATTTTATTCTTAATATAGTCAGGTAGCAAAGAGTGCTGTTCACCCTGGGAAATGCGAGAAGTGCAGGACCGGGGAACTTTCTGAGTGGAGGAACAAAGTCCAAGGGAAACCCCTGGTGAGTTTGTCAAAAGCAGAATGCAAGGAGATGTGAGAAAGGGCCACATGTTACCCAAAAGGAGGAAGAGTGATTGGCAAGGTCAGGCTATTTGCAGAGATAGCATTTGAGTCCAGTTCGATTGAAACTTAAAAGCTTAGATAAGTCAAAGGGCTGAAGGGGGAGGGAGGGGAAGAGTCAAGCTTTTCCTCATAGGAAAGTTGGTAAGAAAAAGAATCGCCTATATAAAGGAATTGTATAAATGGAAAGAGAATTATAAAAGGAATCTAGTGTATAGTTCTTCAAATATATTTAAAGCACATATAATTTTATGAAGTTAAAAAAAGATTAATTGTATTTGTGTACAAGTATGGAAAGACGTTTTAAAATATACAAAGATTATAACCAGCTACAATTAGCAATTGCTTCTAAAAATTTTTTTTAATCAGAAAGTATCTTTCAAAGTGTAATTCTTAAACAATTTGAATCAAAATTATCTGTTAAACTTGTAAAAAAAAATAAAATGCAACTTCCTGGTCCATTTTCCTTACCTATTCAATCCAGACTGATGAAGGTAAGGCCCAGGGGTGGGGCGTTTTTAAGGAGTGTCTAGTGTGGGGAATCACCGTTTTCCTTTGGTCAAGGGAAGTATCTACTTTGTTTCTTGCATTTAGTTTGAAGACTAAACTGAACGCTGCCTCTCACAGTGTTCCTGGGGACGCTCACTTTAGCCCTGCTGCCATTCAGACTGATGCCAAGTTCTAGATCTTTCACTTTCCCCAACATCATCATTTTCTTCATTGCCTACAATTTCTTTCAACTCTCCCTTCTTTTACCTAAAGAACATCCACCTTGCTTTTAAAATCCCACTCAGAGTCACATTCTCTAGGAAGACTCTAACGGGTATACCAAGTACTGTGTTGGATTTGAGTCAATGACTAATAAAAAGCACAGAAAGCTTGACTGAATGATGTATTCCAGCTGTCTTTACTTTAGGTTAGTCATTAACTCAATAGGAATAACAACATCACATAGTCGATAAACTTCCTATATGAAATTACTGTATATTGAATTAATAGTCAATGTGTATTAAATTAATTAATGCATAATATATTACCAAAGAGTAAGCACTCATTTTTAGCTAACATCACTACTATTACTCTTACTGTTATTTTGACTATTATTAATTTTGCTATTAACTTTGGCCTATGAAAGTTTTGTCATAACTTTTTTTTCATAAAGTTTTGTAATAAAATTTTTCAGAGAATAGAATTGTACTTGCCAGGTGTTGTCAGGGTGTAGGGGTGGGTTGGGAAGTTGCTGATCAAAGGATGTAAAATACACTAAGGCAGGATAAAAAAAATTCTGGGAGTTTCACCTTGACATCTATTAGGTTTTAGACTGAAGTTTTGTCCTAACTGTCTCATTTCTGGAGAGAGGTGATATAAACTGGAAAAAAAAAAAAAAGCAACAAAAAAAAGACCAGAAATAGGAGTATCTAAGAAAAAAAAGAATTTACATTTTTCTGTGCTGAGGATTGACAGTGATTTGATTCATCACAACCTCATTGTATTCAATTTATAAACTGAAAAGCATTACAATTTAAATTCTCAAATGCTTTGGTTGTTCAAATATTGTTCTGTATCAATACTATTACAATAGACAGGGTTTTTGAGAAATGGTTAGGAGAAAAAGCAAATGGACATATTTCATTCTTGATATATGTTTCCATATTGCTTTTCTATGAGTATTCATGAGAGGCTCTGAAGGAAGAGAGGACAACATGGGAGAGGCATGGGAAAGAGGAGAAAGGTTAAGAAATGTGACATTAAATTTAGGACTGAAGTATGGGAAGACTGGAAAAAAAGTTAGTGTCAATTAACATTTCTTTCAAATTTATCGTCAACCAGAATCTCAAGACCATAAAGTGTGCAATACTTTCAAATTCGTGGCATATGTTTAAAAAAGAAGCTGAGTGAGGAGATTACCAACATCCTGTTCTTTTTTTCTTTTACCAGAGGGCATGAGTGAGAGAGAGAGAGACAAAGAATGAAGCACCCCTCCCCATAGGACTTGGTAACAAAGCAATAATTTTTCCCTTCGTTTCTTCATCCCTGAGCTAGGCGCCTGACGTGTTTTCCAAAGCATATAGCCAGGCCTCAAACTATGGTCAACCATGTGGGGTCTGACTCCCTCTGCATAGTGTTTAACCACTATACTACGGAGCTGCATGTTCTTTTCAAATACAACTGAGAAGGGCCCCATGGAAACTTACGTCTGGCATCATGTGTTCATATTGGCACTGGGCGATGGATATTCCTGGCCTTCAATACAGATTGCCTGCATGTTTTATTGAACTGCATTTCACATAGGACTGATATTAACTGATACAATGTTGGTTCCAGCTCTCATAATGTGTAGAAATAACACAAAAAAATACTAAGGCTGGCTTTGGCAGTTCAGGGCAATTAAATAATCTAAAAATTGAACCTTGATGTAATTGCCCAAATACTTACCTGCAGTCCTAAATTATGCCAATAAAGGTATAAATGGAGCTCTTTTCTATAATTAAATTTGAATTTCCAAAATGAAAATAATACAAATAATTAAACAATATAATGTGGATTTCACTACACTTTTATATGCCTCTTGTTTGTGGGGGTGAACTAAAATATCTTTCATCTAGTATGATTCCAACATTGGCCTGTCTCTTTCCTTAATCTGTATTGCTGGAACTTGATTTTTAAAGAATAATTATAGGTAATAGTCACCAAGCAAACTCTTTGATCAACAAGTTTGACCCTATAGAAAATGATCTCCACTGTGTGAGGATTACTAGTACACGGGTAAACAGAGTTAAAGAGGAGCATGCCTTTAATAAGTAATTGCTGAGATTAAAACCCAAAATACAAGATTCATTTTATTCTTTGCTTTTGAGTAATTCACTCTCTAGTAATAGTTACAGGTAGGAATCATACATTCCCTGTTTTTTAAGACTATTAGGGTTAAGGATCATGTCTTATTTTCCCCTCTTGTATGCAATCCTGCTATGATGATTGAATGTGTAGGGATCTGAAAAATCCCAGAGAAGGGAGATCTAACACAACTTGTGGATTTAAGAGAACCATTCCAGAGAGGGTGTAATGGCTGAACTGACTCACAATGACCACAAACCACAATCCAACAGAATAAAGCATCAGTTGAAAAGTCATGGAAGTGTTCAGGAGCTGTTGAAGTTGGGGTGTTCAGTGTATTTGAAATTTAAGTTTGAAGTGACATCTCTGAGGCTCAAACACAAATAAATGTTATAAATTTGGTCTCTGTTCTTAAACCAATGCAGCATTTTTGGAAGTTTTTACACAAGTGACACAATCAGATGGACTGTTTAGAAGATCTCGCTAGTGGAGATAGGAAAGTTAAACTTGGAGAGTATGGAAAATGAGAATGTTATGAGGGTAATTCCTTTTGAGTCTAGTTTAATAGTTTAATAATAACTATTCTAAGATGGCACAACAGAGACTGGACTCCCATGGGAAAGGTCCTAGATGCCTGCCCCCAACCCTGCTGACACTTCATGTGTCCAGGCATGCTGAGACTGGGGGTGGACCGAAGCACAGGGACTCTTGGAAGT
>NW_006159569.1:1771348-1782451 GCF_000334495.1 Tupaia belangeri chinensis
TCCCTCTCTTTTGAAATAAATAAAACTTCTTAAAAAATTCTGATACTTTTACACAGAACACATGTTTCTGAAATGTAATGGCCATTTTGAAATATTTCTTCACACTACTCAGAAAATGTTTAAAGGGGTAAGACAGAAGATTGATACATGTGGTGGGGAGTGGATAAGTGGACTAGGGACAGTGAGACATACATTCTTGTCTGCGTCCCCTAGTGCCTAGCACAAAGCCTGAGGCATGGCAGGTAGTCACTGAAATGTGCAGAATGAATCAACTGATTTTAAAGTCAGTGACTTTCCTCTCAGTAGGGAAGTAGTGGAGGTATGTTTCAGCTTCTGAAGTGAAGCCTCGAATGCTCCCGGTAATGAACTCTGCAGTCATCTCTTAATGGGAATGGGAGGCGACTCCTTTACTGGCATTCTGCAAGGGGTTATATATTGAAAAATGAAGTCATATTTTTACCGTTGTTCACCTTAAATAGGTGGCTCTATTCTTTTGTTTCTTCTGTATGCAGGATCGCTGCTTGCCTCTAGATGGTGCTGCTGGTTCACAACTAAGTCCCCACCAAACTCCAAATCAGGGCAGAGGGAAGAGTTCCCACCTCTGAGGAACCATCTCCATGTATGCAGCTCTGCCTCTTGCCAATTTGCAGGAAGCTGTATTTTAAAATGCATCCACTTGGCCAATTCGGATCACCTTTCCTTCTTACTCTCCCCTCATTATCTTTGTTTTCAAATTAAGGAACCTGTTTTAAGATATTCTTAATAGCCTTTCTAATTATGTTTATGCTCTTTTTATTTGCAATGTGCACTGTGGATTGGTAGAAATAGCAGATCCATGTTAGGAATATACTGTTTCTACCTGGAAGCATTCCATGTTGGACTTGATACATATGGAGCCCATACTTACATACTCCATATCTAACACTGCCCAAATATTTGATCTTTAGGAGTCTAATTTTCACCATCTTTAAATGAAGCAGCTGAACACTAGTAATACAGCATTATTGAAAGAGAAACATTCAACACTGAAAATACATGCTCTGCCCTCTCCTTCCCAGGACAGAAACTAATATTTTTCCATAGCACTTTTTTTGTTTCCCAATGATCAGAATATGGGATCAAATTTTACTGCCAGAAGAAATGAAGGTGGATCAGTGTCTGCATGGACTTTAGAACACTGCATAACTCTAACACAGTATAATTCCATTATTATATGTTAATTGAGACCTCAAGAAGCTAGGTGACCTCCCTATTTCCCAGAAAATATGGTGCATAATTAAAAATAGAACCTAGAGGGCCACCCGGTTGTCTACTGGTTGAAGGAGCTAGGCAACATGACTATTCATGGTTCAAGTGTAGGCTGGTGACTTGAAATACACATTGAAGGTGTGTGTGTGTACCTGCCCAGAATTCTGACAGGATTAAAAAAATATAGAAAAAGGGATTACATCTGACTGTGCCCCATTGAGTTTTTTTTTAATTTCCTCTCCCTCCTCTCTTTCTTTCTCTCTCTCTCATTCTGCTGAGCACATGTGCCCTGTGGCAACTAAAAAACAAAATTTTTGGAAGCACCCAGTTATATTGACTCCTAGTTAAGGACATACACCATGTTCACAAGATTTGCTTTATTTCTAAAATTCCAAGCCAGAGTGCCAGTCCCATGAAGGCACATCTTAGGAAATAGGAAGCAATTAATTCATGCTTTAATAAGAATTAATTCAGTAGGTGCTAAGAACTCAAAACGGTGCTATAAATTGTGCAAAAGAGATAAAGAGAATGGCTCTAGTCTTTTAAAAGCTGTCATTATTTCTTAAGACAATGACCATATGATGTGTTACTATGTGCAATAACTGTATTTCACATATTTTTATATAAGACATGTGACAAAAGAAATGGATGCCAGGTGCAGGGAAGGGGTATGTGATAGACTAGGAATGCAGACCAGGAACATAATTAATGCTGCCTTGGAAGGCGAAGGCATCACTCAGGTTAAGTACACTAAACCTGACCGACAGAAGCATAGATTATTTTTGTTTTCCAAAAATGAATAGGAAGTCATAAGAAAGTCTAGAGGTAGAGGAGGGCATGTTTGAGGGGTTCTTTAAAGAGTTGGTGGAAAATGCATATTATAAAAAAATGCACGGATTTCAAAAAAATTTTTGAACCAAAATAAATTTCCAAATCTTCACACACCTGTTGAAGTCCTCTCGTTCTTAGCTTTAAAATATGAAAACAGTAACAACAGGAGAACACATGCATTTGGTAATCCCCTGGGATAAATGTTATTTAAGTCTCATGCTGCTGCTGCTATGTGACAGTCACTTCCCATTTTACAGATTTTTGAATTGAGATTCAGGAGGGACCAGCAGTTGGAGTAATGGCTATGTCACTAGACTCCCACGTAGTCGACCACAGTTCGAGTCCTGGACCTGGTGGCTTAACCTCACACCCGGCACATGTGTGCGTGTGTCCAAGATCCCAAAAGGAGAATGGAGGAAAAGGGATTGTGGTGTGGCCATGTCCCCTGAGTGGGATGACCTCTCACTTTCTCTCTGTCTCTCTCTCTGTCTTTCTGGTGATTGCATGTATCCTATAGCAAAAACCTCTCAAAAAGAAAAAAAAAAAAGAAAAAGAAAAGAAAGAAAGAAAATGAGATGCCGGGCTATAAAGAGGTTGACTTAAGTTCACAGAACCAATAGCAGAAATAGTTCCAAAACTTGTGCGGTTACCCTTCTCATTAGATAGTCTTTCTGTTTGCTTTTTTATTAGAATCAAAGAAAAAAGTAATGTAACCCATGTACTGGTCAATAACTCATTATATTTCATTTTATAAAAATGCCAAGGGATTTTACCCTGAATCAGAAGGCAGGCAACACTTTAGCTTGAAGGAACCGATGGGAGCGAAGGACTCAAAGGAACACTGTACTGTCCAGCACTGTAAGGTTCACATCCTTCAGACCTTCCATATGTTTAGTGTCTAAAGAAAAACAGAAGATGCCTGGTGTCTGATGCAAACCCACAGAATTAGAAATTAGAACTTGGGTCAGTAAGTTGAAAAGTGGTTAATATGCTGGACTCTCACATAGGTGACCATAGTTCAAGTCCTGGACCTGGCAGCTTGAACATCACAGTGCGTACACATGTGCATGTGCCCAAATTCCTCTGAGGAGAATGAACGAGAAGGGATTGTGGTGCAGACATTTCCCCTGGGGGAGGCAGTGATTTCTCACTTTCCCTCTCTCTGTTCCTCTCTGGAGAGTACATGCACATTGTGGCAACAATCTAAAAATAAATGAGTGAATGAATGAATGAAGGAAGGAAGGAAAGAAATTAGAGCTCAAATTTCCAAAGAAGAAACAAATGAACAACAACAAAAAAAAAACAGTGGGCAAACAGGAGCCTAAGCATGTAAGGACCTGACTATAAAATGCTGAACACTGGAACTGACATGGAATATAGTTCCATAATTATGGAAAATCATGAAGTCAAATAGGTAGAGTACCAGATTATTGTATTCCTTTTTATCTCTTTCTAGAGTCCTATAAAAACTATGTGATCTTAGTACCAGAGGACAGTGGAAGTGAAAGAGGAAACAAATGCTGACCAACCTGAAGATTGTAAAATGGGTTTGGATTGTCCTTACGGTGTCCTGAAGCCAGGTTACCATCTGTGCTAACACATGACTATAGAAACTTCTCATCCATGTGCATATCTTTGGCACTTAGAAGTTTGCTTAGAAAAATGGAAGGGCTCCCCAGAAAAGGGCTGAATGTGGGCATAGTCAAACTGCATTTATTTATCCATTCAACACACATGGGGAGTTCATATAGCCACTAGAGCTCACAAGCATAAATACAGAGGATGTCTCCACAGAATGAAAAGTCCGAAGGCCATAAATGTGAAACCCAAACAAAGAAGGGTTTTGAATATGGCAGAAGTTAAAACTTGGATTTCCTGAAGCTAGAAAGATTCTAAAGTTCAGCAAAGACTTGAGGAAAAGACCAAGTCCAGATACATGTAACAGTGAATTCAGGGAAGGAATTTTTCATGGTGGATCATGGGAAGACATGTTGGTCTGTCTTTCTCAGAACATGTACCCCGGGTACTGAGGAGCAAACCTGTGCCTGAGCAATACTATTCCCTGAGTTTTTAACTCAAAAACAGCACCATAATCAAATGATTTGGTGCAGAACCCTATTTTTAAAAAGACTTTTGCCATAAGGTGCATGTGCTTGCTGCCTAGACACAGAGAGACAGATAGAAAGACAAGAAATCACCCTCTCAGGAGGATGGCTACTGCAAGCTCTTCTCCTCTATTCCCCTCCTGGGATTTTGGGCATGCATGTGCATGTGCCTGATGTGATTTTTCAAGCCACCATATCCAGGATTCAAACTGCGTTTGGCCATTTAGGAGTCTGATGCCTTAACCTTTATACCACCTGCTAGCCCCCGTAACTCTATTTCTTAGGTGAGTTGTCTTGTATCTGTCCCTTTCTGTATCTGTATCCTTTCATGTTCTGGATGAGAGAATGAAGGGTATCCACAAAGATATTCAACTATTAATATAAATGAGAAATTATCAAACAAAATAATTGTTTCAAAAAGGATGAAGGAAAGTTTTACATATAGATGAACCGTTTTAGGGCCTTTACATTCTAAGGCATATAAATAAGCAAGAAACAGCCTAGTCTGAGCATCCTCAGAGCAACAGGGCGTCACTGCAATCAGTCCCTTGAGATCCAGCCACTCCATCTGTGTCATGCCCTGTGGGTTTTGGTACCATCACTGATTATTCATTCACAGACCTGCTCATCCCATCACCACTATACTCTGGGCACAATTGCTCATTGTTCTCCACTGATTAGAATGCTGTGATTTATAAATGGATGATGTAAAAGAAAAATAGACCAAGGCCATTCCTTGCAGGTGGATTTTTCTAGTTCCTAAACTCCGGGGTAATCAATCTTCTATGAAGTATCTGCTGCCACTTGCTGTTGGGATTTTTTAAGTGACATTTTACACTGGTAACTGCAGCAAACTCTATGTATGCCCAATTCTAAAGGCAGCTTGAAAATTACTTTTTTTTTCATGACAGAATAAGTATCTAATTTACTCTAATACTGTCCTTTATGTGCAAACTATAATGTTCGATTCAAAGACTCTAAATTGTCAGACTAAAAGGGCTGAGTAGAAAGTGTAGGTATTAATATATCAAGATTGTTGCTGCTAAGACACTCAGGCTGGTTCATGTTCATTAATTGCTGATGGGCAAAAGCTTAGTACAAGTGCTATTAAATTCTATTATCTACCTATGCACTAGTTTTTGAAGATAAAACTGTCTTTAAATACTGCCTTTCTATAAGCACCTCCTTTTGACAGCCAAAGAGAGACCTAGAAAGGAGAAGTCATATAGTGTGATAGATTGAAAATAAAAGTGTACTTTCTGGTCCAGCAGGTGGCATGGTGGTTAAGGTACTGGATCCCATATGGCTAACTCCATCGTTCTAATCCCAGAGGCTTACAAAACACACTGGGCATGTGTGCAAGTGCCCAAAATTCCATGAGGAGACTGGAGGAGAAGGAATTCCAGCCTGGCCATCACATCACAGGAGGTGATTTCTCACTTAAAATCTTAAAAAAAGAAAAGAGAAGAAAGGAAAAAAAGAGAGGTGTCCTTTCTTTGTTTCCATATGTAGTTTAACTACAGTAATGCTCATGTACTCCGGGGAGTGGAAATCTTGCTTTGTGGTTCCCTAGTGTCTCATGGGTACTTCACACAGCACACCACACACCGTGCTACACAAAGCAGGTGCTCATTCATAATAATTATGACAATTGTAGCATTTATACAGCCCTGAAGAAGTAGGAAGGTGGGAATAAATTAGCCTAAAAAAGTGGGAATGTGAGAGACAGAAAAAGTTGCATTTATGGTTAGAGCTTTTCATTGCCCACTTACTTTAGTTGGTGTGAGACTACCAGCTCAGTATCTGGTAAACCTATCTGAGATTTGGCAGATGAGATCATTCGAGGTATATACAAAAAAAAAAAAAAAAAAAAAAAAAATCCCGTTTTCCCCTTCTATTGATATATAGATTCTGCCATCAGGCATGTGCGCTTGCTAAAGATAGATAGGGAGAGAAAGATAGTGAGAAGAGAAAAGAAGTCACTCCCCAGGAAGAAGACCATGCCACAATCCCTACTACTTCATTTCATTCTCTCTTGGTATTTTGAACATACATCCACATGTGCTTGGCATGTTTTTCACGCTGCCAAGTCTGGGACCCCAATCACAGAGTCAGCCATGTGGGTAGGATCTAGCACTTAATCACCATGCCACATGCTGGCCCTAACTTAATTAAAAAAAAAAATAATAATAGTTTAGTCATGAAAAACAATATAAATTCAGCAAAATGAGTCTATTTTACAAGATTTTTTTTGTTTTCCATCTTCATAAAACATTGACCGTTTTTTCTGCACTTGGCAGCATGTACCCATAAAGAGAGATACTCGGGGTCTTCAAAAATATCATTGAAAGTGTGTATTATGAAAAAGCATGCACGGGTTTCAAATTGGTTTTGGCACTAAAATAAATTTGTACTTTAATTCTATTTGTCCATAAACTTCACTTGAAGTCTTCTCATGTATGATATATACGTGTATGCTACCTTCTGCATGTAGCTGACAAGATCAATTTGTTTTCAAAAAATGCTTTAAAATAAATTTGTTTTGCCCTTATTTTTTCTTTTGTATTTTCTATAGAGAAAAATTGAATTGGAGAGTAAGATGCAAAGATTTCTTTGACTAGCAGAGATCCCAAGTTAAAGTAAGGAGTTAAATGTCTGGTCCTATGAACGTCTTTTAGAAACCTGGTAGTTGCTATGTGTGAAAGCTGCCTGAAACAGGAATAGTCCTGAAACAAAAGACTAATCCTTGAGCCCAAAAACAATCATAAAAGGAGATCTAAAGGAGACAGAGCTAGAGACTGAACAGATTCCTATGAATTTGAATTAAAAAACCAGAGAAGTTCTGGGGTCAGCAGATGGCATGGAGGTTAAGGCTCTGGATCCCACATGACTGAGTTTGAGTACCGTACCTGGCAGCTTGAACATTATGCTTGGCCCATGTACATGCCTTCCTTAAATCCCAAGAGGAGACTGAAGGAGAAGTGGTTGTGGGAGTGTGGCCCTCCCCCTGGGAGCTGATTTCTCACTCTCTCTCTCTCTCTCTCTCTCTCTCTGGCAAGCCCGTGCTTGCTATAGTTAAAAAAAAAAAATAGTAGAAGTCCATGTTACTGGAAAATGGCATGCATATTACAAAAATACATTGTTTATTTATTTTTAGAAGAGAATGATAAGATGTCAAGAGGAGTAGTTATTATAGGGAAAATAATCATTCTCTTATGCATTAAAAAATATTCTATAAATAAACCCATTTTTCAGCTCACTTTCCAATATGCTAATTTTTTGAGAGGTTTTTATACTATAGGGCACGTGCGCTCGCCAGACAAACAGAGAGAGACAGAGAGACAGAAAGTGAGAAATCACCCCCCAGGGGGGATGGTCACGCCACAATCCCTTCTCCTCCATTCTCCTCTCGGGATCTTGGGCACGCATGCACATGCGCCCAACGTGAGTTTTAAGCCACCGGGTCTGGGACATGAACCGCGGTCGACTACATGGGAGTCCAGTGATATAGCCATTACGCTAACTGCTGGTCCCCAATATGCTAATTTTTGGCATGCATCCTAATGATTGGAGGCCGAGCAAAAGCCCCAAGGATCACAGAAGATCAAATTCTACTTATTACATTGTCTCTAACAAGGCAGAATGTCCTGATACATGTAACAATGATTTCAAAAAACTTGCTCTGTGACCTTGGAAAATTCACTGAACTGCTCTGAAACTCAGCTTTAACGTTTGTCAAAGTAAGTGATTGAAAGGAATAATTTGAAGTAACTAAAAGCCAATGAGTTTAAAGATACACCCTCCCCCCAAAATCTTCAGTTCAAAATATTCTACCAGCCAGAAAATTAAATGACTAAAGCACTTCCAGAATGATTAGTGGCTCCTAAATCCTTTACAGAAAGACTGAATTACACCAGGAATTGGGTATCATTGCTAATACCCACAATATCATCAGGGAAGCACTGCTTAGGAGTTAGACCATGTGGACAAAGGTGGGACTTCTCCAAGGTTTCTTTCAACTAGTGCCCTATGCTGGACAGAACATACAAATTCTGGGGCTCTGGGTGTATAGGAATTTTTGACTCCAGGAATGGAAAAATGCACTAATAATTAAGCAGTACATTAGAGGATTACAGGAATGGAGGTTAGTAAAAGAGGAGGAGGTAATTGCATGGAGCTTATAAATAAATGAGAAGATAAATGCATTTCCTTTGTGTGTGTGGTAACATTTCTTATAGAGGTATCAAGAAAAGAACAAGATGCAAATACAATAATAGTATGTGAACTAAAGTGTAACTACCATTAATCTTCTGGACCCTACATCCCCAGTCCAATCCACTAACCATGCTAGAGTTAACTATAGTTGGTGTTCATAAAAAGTTTAGAAGATTAGCTCCATGTCCTAGTGGTTAAGAGAGCTGATACCACATGACCTACCACACAGTTCAAATCCAGGTTCTGGTAGCTTGAAAACATGACTGGAGTGCATACTCAAAATCCTGACAGGATGGAGAAATGGAGCAGGGATTGCTACATTACCAGGATGCCCCATTGAGGTGTTTTCTCCCTCTATGTCTCTCTCCATCTTTCTTTCTTTCTCTGGTGAATATATGCACCCTCTGGCAGTTTTTTTTTTAAAGCTTTCTGTTCATGAGTCACATAAAAACAATAACATACACACACATATACACATGGAAAAATGAAGTATATAAACAAGATTATGCTGTCAATCTCATCAGTTAATTTACTGAATTAATATATCTTTGAGATCTTTACACTCTGGTATATGCAGATCTCCTAGTTGTAATGCTGGCATAAAATTCCGTTGTATAAATACCCTTAAATTAACTATTCCTCTAAAAATTCCTGTAGTTAAATAGTTTTGATGTCTTTGCTATTTTTATGATCAACATTCTTGTTTCATATGTACGGTTTAGAAACAGTTTCTGATACTTTTTAGAACTAGATGGAGTACAACTTTTGAATAAATAAACAATAATATCCCCTCTCTGGACTTATCATATGACAATAGCAGTAAAGTACCTATCTCTATTTTTTTCTCTCTTTCTTCTTTCCTTCCTCCCCTCTCTTTTTCTTCCTTCCTTCCTTCCTTCCTTCCTTCCTTTCTCTCTTTCCTTTTTCTTCTCTTTCTTTCTTCTTTCTGTCTTCCTGTTTTTTTCTTTCTTTCTCTTTCTTCCTTTCCTTCTTAACATGGTCTTTCTGTGTTGAGATCTTCCTTCTTCAGCCTCCAGTTGAAACCACAGTCATATGCCACCATACCTGGCTCTTTAAGACGTGCCTCACTACGTTGCCTGGAACAGCCTTGAGCTCTAGATCCTCCTGCTTCAGCACCCAATGTTGCTGGGATTACATGCTCACAGCCCCATGCCCAGCCTCTAGGTTAGCCTGAACATCAAATCCAAAGAATGTCCTGACATAGCTAACAGTGATTTCCCATAACATATTCTGTGACCTTGAATCATTCACTTTTTTTGTATCCTCCAAATATCTTCAGTTCAAAATGTCCTTCCAGCCAGAAAATTAAATTACTAAAATACTTCCTGGCACTATTAGTGGCTTCTAAAAAGCCTTTGAAAATAACCCTGAAGCATAGCCAAATTTGGGTATCATTATACCCACAATGTCACCAGGAAAGCACCAGTTAGGATTGAGACCATGCAGAGAAAGGTCCAACTTCTGAAAGATTTCCTTCAGCTAGAGTCCAGTGCTGGTCAGGACACATGCCTCCCACATGGAGCTCAGTCTTAGCAGTGCACACCATTGTGGTTGGGACTGAAAAACACATTCTTAAACTTAGATTTTAAGAAACTGATTTAAGTCTCAGCTTTGTTTCTTTTATTATTTACTCTGCAACTTTGGAGAATTAATTTCTTCTGATAATTTCATAAGCATTTATAAAACAATATGTAAGTAAGCTTTCTTACTTAACATAGCAAAAGTATGGTAATTATTATTTTAAAAGTCAAAGTCAAACTCAGCCCATTAGAGTCTTTCATTTGCATCATTTTATTTTTTTAAAAAAAATATATTTTACCTTTCTTTCTTTCTTTCTTTCTTTCTTTCTTTCTTTCTTTCTTTCTTTCTTTCTTTCTTTCTTACTTTCTTTCTTTCTTTCTTTCTTCTTTCTTTTTAATTTAACCAGAGAGGGACAGGGCAAGAGGGGAAGAGAGAGAGAGAGATAGGGAGAGAGAGAAAGTGAGAAAACAAGCCACCAGGTTTGGGACTTGAACCTTGGCTGACTATGTGGGGATCCAGCAGCCCATAACCACCATGCCACCTGCCAGCCCCTTTTTTTGATTATTTTAATGCATCATTGAAATTTAAAATATTGTTGGAATTCAATATGATATAGAGTAAACTGCCACCATCTCACATTTAAACTTTACTATGTCTGATGGTTAAAAGCAAAAGACGTTCTTTTTTGCAAAACACGACAGAGGAGGCTTGGATGAGATAGACAAGAGTCAGGATATCTTCCGGGCGCGTGTGCGTGCGTGCCCAAGATCCCGAGAGGAGAATGGAGGAGAAGGGATTGTGGCGTGACCATCCCCCCGGGGGGTGATTTCTCGCTTTCTGTCTCTATGTCTCTCTCTGTCTGTCTGGCGAGCACACGTGCCCTACAGTGAAAATCTCTCCAGAAAAAAAAAAAGAGTCAGGATATCTCTGCTCAGAGATATTCCAATGCCTATCAGCAACATCAAACTGGTAAAACTGGTATGTCCTCCCAGGATCTCTAAAACAAAACTCTGGAAACATTCTCAAAAGTATTTGTCTCACATCTTCAAATTGGCAAGAATATTTACAGAGAATATTTTGTAGAAACATTTCCAAGATTTAGAAAGAAATTGCCTTTTTTTTTTTTTTTTTTGGGGAGGTTTTTCGCTCAAGGGCACCTGTG
>NW_006159569.1:1782547-1797198 GCF_000334495.1 Tupaia belangeri chinensis
GGATCTTGGGCATGCACGCACACACGCCCGATGTGAGTTTTAAGTCACCGGGTCCGGGATGCGAACTGCGGTCGACTACATGGGAGTCCAGCGACACAGCCATTATGCTAACTGCTGGTTCCCAAGAAATTGTCTTTTTTTAAAATTTTTTTTTATTTCAATTTCTTTTATACATTCAATCACATTATTTGGCTTATAGATGAGCATTTCTCCCTAGCACAGTTGATAAAACTATAAATTATCTTCAACAGATAATACCACATTTCTTTGTTCCATTAATGCTTTGCCTCCCTATTTTTCTTCTAAATGTCCTTCCTCAGACCCTCCTCTTTCACACATACTATATCTGGTATTCACATCTATATACTGTGCTTCTATATCCTTTAGTCAATCAGTTTCAGTCATAGAGTGTGAACACTCGGTATATATTAAGTGGGGACATACAATGCCTCTCCTTCATAACCTGGCTTGCTTCACTCAGGAGTAAACCTTCCATATTCATCTACTTCCTGTCAAAAGCCAGGGTTTTTTTTGTTTGTTTGTTTGGGTTTTTTTTGGTGAATAGTATTCCATAGAGTATATGTGCCACAGTTTTTCTACCCATTGATCTGTTCCTGGGCATTTGGATTGTTTCCATGACTTAGCAATTGTGAATAATGCCGCAATAAACATCGATGTGCAAGCACCTTTCTGATTAAGTATTCTTCTGTCCTTTGGGTAGATACCAAGGAGTGGGATTGCTGGATCATATGGTAGTTCTATTTGTAGATTTTTGAGGAATCTCCAAATTGTTCTCCACAGTGGCTGGACCAACTTACATTCCCACCTGCAGTGTAAGAGAACTCCCCTTTCACCACACCCCTGCCAGCACTTATCTTTTTTTTTAATTTTTTTAATCTTAATCATTCTGACTGGGATTAGGTGGTATCTCAAATATTCACAAAAATATTTACATCAGAAAAAGAATGCAGTAATAATTTTAAAAGAGACAAGTGACATTATTTGACATAGTTTACTTATGCTTCAGAAAATGATGGAAACAAAAAAAAACAATATTTATACAAAACACTTTGAAATGCTTTCTTTAAGATTCCAAATTGATATTTCTTGATATGCAAATTATTTTTATAAAAAATATATTGATACATATTTTACATATATGTATGTATGTGTATATATGTATGTATATATACACACACATGCATTCATTAAGGATAGTTGCTGTGGACAGAAAAATACAGCTTGAAGCATGTCTTGAGATCCTAAATTATCTCTTGTTAAAGATGCTAAATTCCTACCAATATGTATTTTATACTCTGATCATCAAGGATACATCTGGCTGATGATTTGAATCTTTTAACTAATCCAACTCTCATGTATATATGGTATGGAAGTGTCTATCATTTTCTGCTCCTCACAGCAGCTTGAAAATGGTACAGCCTACTTTAGTATTCTTATGTTTTTAACAAGTAAGACTGGGAATTGAGGAATAATCAGTAATGGTTATCTGCCTTTTCCTATTTAAGAACAATAATGGTGCTCACTCATCCCGAACAAGGCCTTTAATTAATCATTGTAGTTATGCAGGTTGAAGTCCCAATGTTATCATCACTGAAGCATAGCAGTAATATAAACTCCTGCTTAAGTGCTTTTGTTCTGTGAAATAAATCTTTGCATTACAACCATTCCTAATCATTTATTAAAAGTATAACACTTTACTATTATCATACTTGATTGTGATGTTTTTAAGCCATTTATTTGTTTTATCTACTTGCAAGTACAAATTTAATTTGCTAGAATTTTTAAGCATATTGCGGATTTGACAGGAAGGAAGCAAGAAAGCGCTCTAAGGGAATGCAGTTTCAGAAATAAAAAATAAAAGAAAAATCAAACAAAAAAAAAGGGACAGGACAGAAAAATGACTCTGAATGTCCAAATGAATTGATTATGCAATGGACATCTGGGGTGAAAAAAGAGTAGTGGTATTTTTGGACACAGCTATAGAACACAGCCAAAGAAACAACTGATAATATGGAGTTAACCATATTATCTCAAACAAATAGAACCTTCTATTGACTTAAAAGAAATGTTCTCTAATTTGGAAGTTGAGGTAATAGCCTAATTTGCTTAAATGTTAGTATCTGTGAATAATTCAACTGAAATTACTACTTTATAGTCTCATGGGACTCATATCCCTCAGGAAAGACAACTTTTTAAGGGATTTTACCTAACCAGGTACAAGTGGTTTCTTTTTAACTCATACAACCAAAATTGAAAAGTCTTGTTAGGGATTAGTTGTTTATCAAGAAAGACTACACTTGAATACTTCAGAGGCACGTGTGTGCCAGTTCCATTCCACAAGCAGCCATGCAACAGACACAGTCTCCTTGAACTCTTCTTTAAGCATTTATTGATTAAATGTCTCAGTGGGACCTACTACAGTTGGTGAGTGTCTTAGGGTTCTCAAGGAACACAGAAGCAGTAGGATATACATTGATATATGAGAAGGGATTTATTAGGAGAATCCACTCACACAATTATGACAACTGAGAAGTCCCACAACAGGCCTGCAAGCTGGACACCCTGGGACGCTGGTAGCTTGACTCAGTCCAAGTCTAATGGTCTCAGAAGCTGGGAAGCCAATGATGTAACTGTCTGAAGCTAAAAGCCTATGAACATGTGGACCACTGTTTTGAGTCCTGGCATCCAAAGGCCGCAAGACTTGAGCTCTGATGTGTAAGGCCACAAAAGAAGTCTATCCTCACTAACAGAGACCAATGTACCTCCTGTGTTTGTTCTTTCTGGGTCCTCCATTGATTGGATAGTGTCTGTTCATATTGCATGAGGATCTTCCTCCCCCAAATTACTTGGGCTCCCATTACTCAGTTTTAAAAACACCCCTACAGTCATACCTAGATTAATGACTCATCTAGTTTCTAGGTGTTTCTTGGTTCTCTTAAGTTGAGAGCCAAAATTAACCATCACAATGAGGAAATATAATATCATTAATTGTGAAGCAAATTAACTAGAATTTATACAGCAAGTTGATGATGTGAAACAGGTACATGGGGAAACTGAAGACTTATTTCTATGTATTACCTGATCTGAAAACTGGTGCTCCCTGTTAATTTCAGTGACCCAAACACTCAGATCATGACATTTTTATTCCAGAGATTGGAGACTATTTCCCAATTACAGATGGTTTCAGAAGAACTCACTACCACATTCTGAAACTGAACTATCCTATTAATCAAGCTTGGATTCAGTCATCAGTTCTATCATTTACTGCCTGAAAGCCTGTGAGCAGTTAGTATGAGTGACTGAATGAATGAACATTTGAATAAATTAATGCATGACAATTTTTACTTCTTAATCAAAAAATCCCTCCTCTTTGCAATATTGACCTGTGATTTTGATGTAACATTGAACATGAAATTGGCAAATAATTTTGTCATCAAGCAATATCACTCCTTCACTCTCTCATTTATGCATACATTGTGTGTCTACTATATAATGCATTCCACTAGGCAAAAGGAATACAGAAATAGGCACTAACTTTCCTCTTAGACCTCATGATTGAACAGAGAAGAAAACTGATTACTTCTATAAGTGAGTGAAGTGAAGGGTGTGTGAGAATAATAGAAAAAGGAAGAGAAGGGTCTTTTTAGAGAAGTTTTCCTAGAAAAAAAAATTGTGGATCTGGAAAAATACATAGAATCAAACCACTTCTTTCTTTTGTCAGGTAAAGACATCAAGGGGCAAAAAACAATCCAGGATCAAATGTCTTTTTTTCTCACAGACTTTAAGTCTAAGTTAATTTAGCATAGGTCTCGAGAACTGCAGTATGGTCCTCTGACACTAGTAGATATGTAGAAAAGTCTATGTTTTACCTAGGAAAGAGCCAGTTTATGCTTATTGTCAGGAAGTAATCATGACAACTCTTTTCACTCTGAAAACATGTAAGTTAATTTTATGTGTCAACAAGAATGGATCACAGAATACTCAGCTCTCTGGCTTACCATTGTTCCTGCGTGTGTTTATGAGGGTAAGAGATGAGCGTTTGAACTGGTAGATTGAGGATCAGACTGCCTTCATCAAGGTAGATGAACATCTCCTCCCTTCTACTGAAAACCTGCAAGAACAAAGAGGTGGAAGAGGTAGAGAATCCCTCTCTGCCTGATGTCTAGAACTGTGACATCCATCTTTGGCATTCTTAGATTATCTTTGGCATTCCTAGATCTCAAGCTTTCTGACATAAACTAGAATCTATGCTATTAGGTCTCTGTCTCTCAGGACTTCAAACTGTACCACCAGCCTTCCAGATTTCCAGTTTTCAGATGGCAGATCATGGGACTTTGCCTCTATAATCATATCAGCCAATACCTTATAATAAATGTATTTCTTTTTTAAGAAATTTTTGCTATAGGGCACATACACTTGCTGGAAAGACAGAGACAGAAAGCAAGAAATCACCTCCACAGTGAAGATGGCCACACCACAATTCCTTCTCCATTCTTCTCTCAAGGTCTGAGGTATGGATGCACATATCCCTGGCATGATTTCAAGCTGCCAAGTCCAGGAGTTGAAAAACAGTTGACAACATGGGAGTCCAATGTCTTAACCACTACACCACTTCTGGACCCTATAATAATGGATATTTACTTAAATATATTATATATACATTTATATAGAGAGATTTATATAAATAAAATACATATAAAGAGAAGATATTTATATAGACAAAAGAAATAGATATATATGTATATCCTTTAATCCATATATATATATGGATTATATATATATATACACACACACCATGTATTCTACTATATACTATATATTACATATTCACATATATGGGTTTATGTGTGTATATGTATATATATATATGTGTGTGTGTGTGTATGTATATGTGTGTGTATTTGAGGGGGCTTAAAATATTTGTGGTGGTTAAGGGCACTGAACTCCCACATGGTCGACCATGGTTTGAGTCCTAGGCCTGGAGACTTGCTTTCTTACTTTTCCTCTTTCTCTCTTGCTCTCTCACTCTCTCACTCTGTCCCTCTCTGGTCAAATTAAAAAATAAATAAAGTTAAATAAAATAATTCTTTCAAAAATATTTGTGAAAATAATAGAAATATAGCACACATTTATTTTTGTGCAAAAATATTTTGAAATTAATGCATAACTTTTTCATAACACACATTTTCTATGAATTTTTTGTAAACCACCTTATATATATCTTATGCATTTATGTATGACACACCCACACATATATATACACATATATGTCCATACACATATATATCCTAATATATGTGTGTATGTATGTATATTTTGTGTATGTGATGTGTATGTTTCTCTCTTACTAGATCTATTTCTCTGGAGGACTCTGGATAATAAAGAAGGGTACTAGCTTGGAAAATCTGTTTGGCGATTTAGCCTATGAGATAATGTATGTTCTCTGGGATCCACGTTTAAGAATTACCCATGAAGGGATCAGCAGTTAGTGTAATGGCTATGTCGCTGGACTCCCATGTAGTCGACTGTGGTTCGCGTCCCGGACCCAGTGGCTTAAAACTCACGCCGGGCGCGTGTGCGTGTGTGGCCAAGATCCTGAGGGGAGAGCGGAGGAGAAGGGATTGCGGCGTGGCCATCCCCCCTGGGGGGTGATTTCTCGTTCTCTCTCTCTGTCTCTGTCTGGCGAGCGCACACACCTTGTAGCAAAAACCTCTCCAAAAAAAAAAAAAATTACCCATGAAAACATGGAATTATGAATGTAGGTGAATGTTAGCTCTAAGGACAGTAACAGTGGGATTGAAGACTGATGTCATATTTATTAGTTGTGAAAAAATTATTGAACCTCAGGACCTACCTTGGTTATTTCATATGTGTAATGAATAGAGCTGAATGTGATGGTATTGACCTTATAAGTATATTTTGAGGATTGAATCCATTCATTTTTATGGAATTTCTAGCACTGTGCTAGGCATATTGCCAAGTTTGGGGGTTTTAGGAAAGTCATGACACATTTTTGGAGAGAACATAGAAAAATGCATCATCGGGAACCAGCAGTTAGCGTAATGGCTATGTCGCTGGACTCCCACGTAGTCGACAGCGGTTCACGTCCCGGACCCGGTGGCTTAAAACTCACGCCGGGCGCATGTGCGTGCGTGCCCAAGATCCCGAGAGGAGAATGGAGGAGAAGGGATTGCGGCGTGACCATCCCCCCGGGGGGTGATTTCTCGCTTTCTGTCTCTATGTCTCTCTCTGTCTGTCTGGCGAGCGCACACGCCCTATAGTGAAAATCTCTCCAAAAAAAAAAAGAAAACTACATCATGACTTTCCCAATAGCCTAATAGATATATGAGTCTATCATGATACTGTTAGCTACTTTTCATCCATTTATTTTTATAATCTTATTCATTGAGAGGAGCAGGATTTTTTAAAGACATGGTCTGGAACCAGACTACAAAGATTCGAATCCTGGTTCTGCCAGGTTCTGAATTTATAAACTGGGGAAATTCTGACATTACTGAATCTGTCTGTGCCTCAGTTTCTTTATCTGTAAATGAAGATGTTAGTAATGGGTCTGTCTCATTGAGTTGCTGACAGTATTGAAAGCTACAGAATATTTTTTCATGTTTCCTCAATATAGAAAATGTTTTCATAAATAGTGTCATCAGCATCAGTATCACCCTGGTATTCCTTTTAGGGCTACTGTTAATTCTTGAGCCTACTACAAAGATCCCTGACTCTAAAGAGCTATGTTTTTGTACCAACCATTGCTAATGCTATTTCTTGCAAAGTTTACTATTTGGCATGAATAGCTGATATGTTTCATCTAACTTTTAAATTATAATTTTGCCTTTCATTATATTGGGCCTTCACTAAATATTCTGGGACTTGGCTTCCTGGTGAGAACTTGATTTTTTTTTTCCTATCCACCCCTTTCATATTTCACTTCAGTGCTCTTAGGAATTATTAACAATTAAGATGGCTGTTGAATAATAAAGTACCAAGAAGCACCCACTCGATTCATTAATGGTATTTGACTTCTAGCAAATGCTCAGAAGTACCAAGAGAAGCAGCAGAAGTTGCCTGGTTTTGAGCCTCTCAGTTCTCAATTCATTAGTGAAAGCCTTATATAATTATTCAAGCATTCTACATTGTACATATCATAACGCAAATGTTCTATTGCCATGAAGATTTACTCAAACCATCCTATAAATGAAAGTGTAATAATAATATAGTAACAATAGTAAAATATTAACACAATTTCAAAAACACATCAGCCTGAAATCTTAGGCACAATATAGCTGGATACCAACTCAGCCTGCCTTCTTACAAATAATGTAATTTCATTTTGAATGCAAAAAGGAAATTCAACTTCATAGTTTATCCAATGCTGACTCCTAGAATCTGGCTCTATGTATCCTTAGCATCATTTCTTCTACCAAATTCCTTTTCAAAGTGAACAGCTTAACATGTTAATTTGGTTATTTCTCCTTTTCGATTGTATTTTCAACCCAACGTTTCAAACCTTTGCAGATACCCCTTGTCCATTCCTAGATGGTCTCCCATAACTTTTGGCTGCCAAATTACTGATTTTTTTTAAGGTCTGGGTGAAATGACCAGCTATATGAAACTTTCTCTAACAGTTAAAAGGGGTCGTTAGAAAAAATAAGTTCTCACTAGGAAGTCAAGTCTCCAAATATTCATTGAAGGCCAATCTAATAAAAGGGAAAGGAAACTTCTTTGCTTTCTATCCTCCAGTTTCAGCCAGAATTATCTACCATCCTCTGTGACTATCTGGAGTGAGCAGCTATTCATTTTGGCTTTATACATAGCTGAATGCAGATTGGGTTTCCTTTTTCAACTGCAAGCTGTTCAAAAATAGAGACTACTCTGGTTTTTGTGTAGTTCTTGATTTACATTTATTCCATTCTTCAACAGGGCCATGTAAGCCCTAAGTATTCAAAAATACTTATTGTGTAAATATATATAAAATAAGAGTAATGCTGTATGGTAGACTCCTTCAAATTATTACATACGCTACACATACATATATATGTATGTGTATGTATATATGTATTTGCATATACAGGTACCCATATAAAGACACACACATACCTAATAACATATATAGCATGTATCCCTATTTATTTGGACAATATTATTGTGGCTTACTTATAGGATTGATTTTACAAATGCAATAGTATTTGTCCTAAAAATTAGAATTATTTTTAATTCTGTCATTCTCTCTCTCTTGCCTACACACACACACACACACACACACACACACTGAAACTAGCCACTAACACTCCTGTGAGATTGCTTTTAGAGAAAGGCACAAAGTGTGTTAGGTATGCTGAACAGGTGAATATCAAAGGCAAATTTCTCCCTGCTGCCATTAACTACATGAAAGCTTTGGAGAGTTATTCCTTTGCTCATTTTAATGGTTTGTATAATGAGATAAGAAGACAGAAACTCTGGCAACTCTTGGATCCATTTGTAGCTGCTAGACAAAGAAAGGAGCTCTGCAGAGGATGATTCTGTTTGAAAACACTGAATATTCAGATGCTTAAAGTGACCAACAAGCACCTCTGTTTTGCTGGGATAGCCTGTCTTCCCTCATGTGGTGGTCCTCACTTTTTTCATTTTTTTCTTTTCAGCCTGAGAACCATGAAAAAGCTTTCTCCCCGTGCTTGTTTTAGCTCACCGTGAAATACTGTCTTGAGAGCAGAAAAAGAGAAACATACTCATGCCTCTTGAGAATGACTGTAGGAAACCAAAGTAATTACACACACACACACACACACACACACACACACACACATTTCATCTAAACAGGATGCAAGCAATATTCATCAGCAAGGGAATCTGTCCAACTTACTATGTACATCTTAAATATCCTAGAGTGTCCCTTCAATGTTGCTTGATTTATTTATTTATTGTTTGGGGGGGAGAGGTTTTTCACTATAGGGCGCGTGCGCTCGCCAGACAGACAGAGAGAGACGGAGAGACAGAAAGCGAGAAATCACCCACCAGGGGGGATGGCCACACTGCAATCCCCTCTCCTCAATTCTCCTCTCGGGATCTTGGGCACGCACACACACACACCCGGCGTGAGTTTTAAGCCACCGGGTCCGGGATGCGAACCGTGGTCGACTACATGGGAGTCCAGCAATATAGCCATTACACTAACTACTGGTCCCAATGTTGCTTGATTTTTCACTTCCATGCCTATATTTACCTATTTTCTTTGATTTCTTCTTACCATTGTGAATAAATAATGTTTAACTTATGACAGGATTAGTATGGTTCTTAGTGTTCTCCATAAACATGGTTTTATGCTTTCGTCAAGTATATCTTTTCATTAGTATAGATAATTGACACACTGCTATACCTGATATCTATATTTCAACAATCCCTTTTTGGGAAAGACTGAACTATAAAGAATAACGAGGGTCCAGCAAATGGCATAGTGGTTAGCTACATTGCTGGATTCCCTCATGGCTGACCACAGTTTGAGTTCCAGACCCATTGGCTGGAAAATCACGCCAGGCACATGTGTGTGCATGCCCAAGATCCTTGGAGAAGAATGTTAGAGAACGGACTGCAGTGTGGCCATCCCTCTTGGGGAATGATTTCTCACTTTTCCTGTCTGTCTGTCTCTTTCTCTTTCTTGTGAGTGCCCATGCTCTAAGGAATAAACCTCTTAAAAAATAAGAATAATGAAAGAAACACTTGTAATATACCATTAGTACTTCAACAGCTTGGAAGGGGTGAAAAAGCAAGTAACAGTGACAAAACATGACAATGGATTCCCCATTAGCCCAAGTGCTGATGAGGACAATAACTTCCTAGAAATGCTGGTGGAGAGTCTGGAAGTCTTTATCTACATAAGCATATTTTGACTTTTGGAAATTTTGTATCTTAAACAGTACTTTAAAATAAAAAAATAAAAAACATTTCCCACATGGTGTTGAAAGGTGGGCCTTCTGGGAGTGATTGAGTGATTAGTGTGGGGTTACTATGATTGACTCCTAGTGGGTTTATAAGGGGAGAAAATGGGAAGATACATGGATGAACAAAAATAGTGCTCCTGTGCTCTTGCCATGTGACCCCTGAATGGCCTCGGGACCCTACCAACAGGAAAATCTTTCCTAGATATCCACCAGATGAAGTTCCTGGGCCTTGGACCTCCAAACTGGGAGCTGATTAATCCTCCATTTTATAAATTACCCAGTTTCAAATATTTTCTGTTATTAGCCATGGAATGGGCTAGAATAAGGGGTTAGAAATCAGTCAGGAAATGTATTCAGATTGTGACTCTCCTGGCCCTGAGATCACTGCATTAACATACCTTCAGCTGCCATAATAGAATGCCAGAGACTGGGTGGCTTAAAGAACAGACTTTACCACAGATCTGGATGTTGGAACTTCAAGATTAAGGTGTTAGGAAGTTTGGTTTCTCCTGAGGCCTCTGTCTTTGGCCTAAACAGGGTTACCTCCTCACTGTGTCCTCACTGGTCTTTCCTATGAGTAGTTATCTCTGTGGTTTCTTCTGTGTGGACCCATTTTCTCTTCTAATAAGGATCCCAGTCAGATGAATTAGAGTCCATCCATTAATCACCTGGCTTGACTTTAATTACATTTTCAACTGCCCTATCTCCAAATACAATCACATTTGAGGTACTAGGATAGGGATTTCATATATGAAATTTGAGAAGAAGAGTAACACATTTTTAGGTCCCATTCAAGGTGTTTCTCTCTCTCTCTCTCTTTCTGTGTCTCATGGAAGAAACACATAAATATACTCTAAAAATAATTGTAGTCCTCTGACAATAAATGAATGTGTTAAACCCTGTCATATTTCCAATCTTTAGGTATTTGCATACTTTCACATGTTATTTCTTTGTACCATATTTACTAGTATTTGTTAATATCTTTTAGTTAAATAATTGTTTAATTCCTCAATGTGTTTAAAGGAAAACTGCTTAACATTACATTAAATAGAAAGTACACTTATCTTTAATAGGATACTAAAATTAAGTTTAACACACACACACACACACACACATACCTTTATCATTCTTTAGTAAAAGCTTTGAGTCTGAGGTCTATGCTACTTTGGTTATAATGGCAAGCACTGAAGACTTATGGATTATGAGCTAGAATTTTTTGTTATGTAAAGTAAATGTGTGTGGAAAAATGTAAAAATAAATAAATGAAAGAAAATAATAATAATAAATAATTCTTCAAAACAAAAAAAGAAAAAAAAATTAATATAATTAAGCAAGTAAATAAAAAAAACACATGCATCACATAAAACTCATTTTATTTAATGTATTTGATGTATCCAGAAGAACTAAAAGAAAGTCGAGATGAGAAAAACTTTCTCACTATTAGGATTCAAGGTTAATTAATTACCTTTCCAGCATACTTCTAAAACTATCTTGTGTTTCAGTAAAAATAATCCTGATTTACATCCAAGTTCGATGCCCCCCACTCAGGCAAACCCTGTCCTAGTTGATTTCTCATTTTATTTCAAAGATCCTACCAATCTGTCAGGATGCGTAAGTGTCAAATATTAAAAGAAGTAGAAAGGAAAGTTAATAGTGAAAGTTGTGGGGTTAACTGTAAGTCAAATGGATTGAGTAGAGCCATTGAATAATGTCTTTGTAATTGACATGAGAGTGCTGTACAGTTCAGTCCTAATGTGATTGTCTTAAAAAGTTCAAAGACAAGAGACTACTTTTCCCTTTTCGGTACACATATCAAACAGTTTTGTAATAATTCATGTGATGATGGACTGAGATTGTTCTATGATTGATAAACTCAAGGGATATAATGTATCATTTTTGAAGTAGGTGTTACGCTGATTGGTTTAATAATGATACAAGGTGTCAAAGATTAAAAATATCAAGGGAAATGTCTATATAATATGCAAATGACTGTTAAGTGCAGGCATTTTTAAGTAAATGAAGACAGAAAGCACATGTACCAAAAAGACTTGAACATCATTCTGTCTGGAGCCCTCTGTCTTACACAGACACTTTGAATACTTTCAAGTTCATTGCTACAATAAGCTCATGAATCTCACAGAATACCTTTCTCTCTCAGAATTCAGAGATGTGTAGAGCACACAACAAAGAAGAAAACCACGAGGGAAAGGTAGTGAACAGAAGGATAGTACCTTTTTACTAAGCAAGACCTGGCCTTATTAAAAAAAAAGAGAAAGATTGCCTAAACTGCTAATTTGCCCACTTCTCTGTCATTGAAGGTTAGAAGGATATTTTTAATGGTTAGTATCAGAAATATAGGATGGTGGTATATATCTGATAAGGTGTGTTCCTTGAAACCAGTAGGTGGCATAATGGTTATGCCACTGGACTCCCATGTAATCAACTGTGGTTCAAGACCCAGACCCTGCAGTTTAAAACTCACACTGAGACGTCAGCAGGTGGTGTGAAGGTTAAGGCAGCTGGATTTCACACAGCCAACAACCATGGTTCGAGTCCTGGAATATGTTTTGGGACCAGCAGTTAGTGTAAGGGCTATTTCACTGGACTCCCATGTAGTCGACTGCGGTTCACGTCCCAGACCTGGTGGCTTAAAACTCACGCCGGGCGTGTGTGCGTGAGTGCCCAAGATCCCTAGAGGAGAATGGAGGAGATGGGATTGTGGCGTGGCCATTCCCCCTGGGGGGTTATTTCTCACTTTCTGTCTCTCTGTCTCTCTCTCTGTCTGTCTGGCGAGTGCTCACACCCTTTGGCAAAAACCTCTCAAAAAAAAAAAAAAACAACCAAACAAACAAACAAAAAAACAACACCTCACACTGAGCATGTGTGCATGTGTGTCCAAAACCCTAAGAAGAAAATGGAGGAGAAGGGATTTTGGTGTGGCCATGCCTCCCCCCCCCGGGGGGGGATGGATGATTTGTCACTTTCTGACTCTGTGTCTCCAGCATGCCCTATGCAAAATTCTCTTTTAAAAAATGTAAAAAATCTATTCCCTCACGCAAGGGATATTCTCATCCATGGCAGATTAACTTATATTCATGAAACTCTGTAGTCCCACAGATTCATAGATGGCATGTCAACCACCAGTGCACATTCCCCATGCTTCATTCACAACTCTGGCTTTACAAATAATATATCCTAAACACAATACTGTTATTATAAAAGTATTCATTCATAGGGATGAGCAGTTGGCATAATGGCTATGCCACTGGACTCCCATGTAGTCGACCGTGGTTTGAGTCCTGGACCCAGTGGCTTAAACTCACACCGGGCGCGTGTGCATGTGTGCCCAAGATCCCTAAAGGAGAATGGAGGAGAAGGAGTTGTGGCATGGCCATCTTTCATAGGGGGTGATCTCTTGCTTTTTGTCTCTCTGTCTCTCTCTGTCTTTCTGGTGAGCACACATTCCCTATAGCAAAAAAACTATCAAAAAACAAGTATTCATTCACAGAATGTGTACAATAACAATCGGTATCTGACTCTTCTTGGATTTATTTTCAAAGGATGAATATAACTTGAGTTTAAGAATGTGATTCTTGCAGCCACTGGCTTTGAAGAGGCACCTGTTTGCATGAGGCATCCCTATATATAACATCTTATCCGAAGAGTAGACTTATCTTTCATATATCTAAGACTTCAAAGTAGTGTCTGTACTCATCACAGTCCTTCCATCAGAGGAAAAGTCTCCAGAATGCTCAGACTGAATCTAACTTTCTTCTGGGGAAAGAAGAGATACAAATTGAAGATATTTATGTGTTTGTTTTAATGGGAGATTTACAGTTCCAGCCACTATCTGGGTTCCTGGCTCTGCCTTTGGTTAGCCAAAAAAGATACAGAATCAGCTCTTGGTCCTCATTTCACTGAGTTTGTGGTCTACCTAGAATAGGTAGGAAATCCAGTCTTCACAGATAAGCTATTAGCTACTTAGATGCCTCTTAAATCAAAATGCTCCACAGCATCAACTCATTTTCCATTAGCTCTACCATTGCTCCTATCCATAGGAATGACCTCACTGCACTCTTTAGTCAAAGGTCAAGGTATCCCCAGGTGCTTCAGAAGGAGAATTAGCAGAAATATGTACCTAAGAGGGGATTCTCAGAAGGGAGTCTCCAGATTCTGCGCTCCTAATAAGACACAAGTCAGCTCTTTAGAATCATAACAGCAAAAACAGAGGGGCCAGCTTGGAGATATGATCAAATGCCCAGGGTATACTTTCTTTGTGAAAAAGCCAAACGCCTGTCTTGTGTTCCACTAAATTACCAGTATTCACTAGAATGCCATGCAATCACAGGTACTTAGGAATGACTGATAACTGATTCAGTGAATCAACAAAAGCAAAACTAAATATCTGATAGCATTCCTGAACTGAGTCCCATTTTGCTACACCAAGGTTTCCACGGGAATCCCATTGCACACTCCTCTAACACAGCACAGTGGTCATCAACCCTGATGCCATAATAAAATGACCTGTGCTTCACTTATCTAAATAAACCATATAACTATCAAATACCAAAATAAATAATTAGATTTCATAATATGTTGAAATAGTATTTTTATGTTTTTATTTAATAAACTATATTATTCACATTTTAAAATGCCCTCCATATATATATATATATATAT
>NW_006159569.1:1797208-1797603 GCF_000334495.1 Tupaia belangeri chinensis
TATATATCTGAACCCACCAATGCCCTTCTCAATCACATTCAATTTATCTTGGGGTATGAATCCAATGTGGTAACCAGGGTTAGAATTCCCGACAAGAACACAAAATCTCTTGTAGGAATGAGTAGAGTCTGTGGTTGTCTAGTGTTTGTCATAGGAAGTTAATATTAACTCTTAAGAAATTAGCAAAGGCTGATGAATATTTAGATCAGTGGTTTTAAAATATGGTAGCATGTCACAATTACCTAGAAAGCTTCTTAAAATGTAGCTTGCTGGTCTCCAACTCCAAAGTTTCTAATACAGAAATTTTGTTTCTTTCTTTATCCCTTTCTTTCTTTTCTTTTAGTTTCTTAGGTTTATTTATTTATTTATTGGACAAAAGAGAAAGACAGGGAAAG
>NW_006159569.1:1797630-1799453 GCF_000334495.1 Tupaia belangeri chinensis
TCCCTATAGTGTCTTGGAACCAAACATCCCTATAGTGTTTTCTAACCCTAACCTCCGTCAGCCCCAGACTATGACATACCTGGCACACCCAGGGAGGTCTCTGGACATGAACCTGGAACCCTCCTATATGGGTCACAGTAGCAGATTGTCACTTTTTAAACACTGTGCCTTAATCCAGGTGCAGAAGTTGCATTTCTGAGCAATTTCCAGATGATGCTATTGCTATTGGTTTCAGAGCAGCATTTTGAAAAACATTGTTTATAATCCAATGGTTTTCAATAATTTGTATAATCATGTTTAAAACAGCACCTGGAAAAGGAGAATAGGGATATATTAGTAATTGCCAGAGGGTTGGGTGTTCGAGGCAACATGAGTATTCATTTTGGTGAGTAAACAGCCCATTTGGAATCATTATTATGGTGGTAATTACATGAATCTATGCACATTAAAACTCACAAAAATATTCATTCTTTTAAAAGTTCATTTACTAGGTAATGAAAAAAAAAAGCGTACATCACATAATAGGTCCTCAAATATTTTCTTCTAGAAATAAAGAAGTTCTTATGCTAACTTAGAAATTTGAAGTTAAGTGGGATAAAAATATTACAACTTTTCACTCTTTTACTTTATATATATATGATTTCCTGAGGAAATCTCAGATAACTTTCTTGGCCCTAGAGACTCATTGCACCAAGTAGGCTCAATTTGTTCTACACATTTCTGAGCCAATTCGTTTTCTCTTAAGGCTATACTTTGATTTCTGGAACAAAAATATCCTTGCAGTTTAAAACCTCCCATCTTCTCAATAGTCAATGCGAATGAAACTATTACTTTACCTTTTCATTTTTTAACTTTTTTAAAAAAAAGAATTATTTATTTAATTTTGTTTATCATCATCACTATTATTAACATTATTTATTTTTAATTCACCAGAGAGAGACAGAGGAATAGAGAAGGAAAGCAAGAAAGCAAGTTTCCAGGTCCAGGACTCAAACTTTGGTCGACCATGTGGGAATCCAACACCACAAACACTACCCCACCTGCTGCCCCCACTTTACCTTTTCAAAAATCATCAGCTGGCAATTCTCCAAGAAGTGATATATGATAGTGTCTACCTCTGCTATTTGTATAAGAGAAGACATCTTCCATGCTTCACACCATGAAGTAATCTGCACACCATGCTCTCCAGGTAGACAATATAGCCAATTTATTTTACTGAGTCAGTAGAATAACAAATCCTTCTTTACTATACAACATAATCTGTCTTTTACTGTCAACAGGTCCTTTCTAAGTTGATTTTAGGAAATCACATAACATATTAACTTGTTTCATTTCCAAGGAGGAAAGAGAAATTTAGTTGCTCAGATTTTGAGTTGTTTGCCAACTGAGACTGCAAATTCCTAAGATTTCATTAACTATATTTTATGGCTACTACTGCATGAAAAGTCATTCTTTTTCTATCTTAAGACAATCTAAAAATGTCAAAGTGGAATAATCTCTTCTACTTCTGCAAGAGTTAACAGGACTATCATTGTGTTATAAATAAGCCTATACCTCTGGCTTGCTCTGTGGCTTTGGACTATCTGCCATATCTTGTAATCTTTCCTTTCTTCCTTTATAAGGTAAGTCTCAGGAATATGTTATTTTTTTCTTGTACACCAGTTATGAAATTCCAGATTTTATTCAAAAGGGAAAACAAGACCAAACTCAGGATGATTATACTGGAATCAGACTAAAATGAATGATCGCTAATATATACTCTAATTCATATTATTCCAACATTTGAAATTGCTATAAAAAGTGATAAAAATGACAACAATAGG
>NW_006159569.1:1799741-1853493 GCF_000334495.1 Tupaia belangeri chinensis
AGAGCATGCATTTCAATATTTGTAGATAGTAGGATGATATTCTTGGACAATGTAGTTGAGCCAAGTGGAAGCCAATTATATTAATAAAATGAGATTCAGGGAGGTTTTGTAATATAGCATGTCTAAAGATAAAACAATAACTTCCTATACACAAGAACCAGTTTGAAAATTACATAAAAAATAATTTTCTGCAAAGGTAAGGCATATATTAAAAATAACAAAAAATGTGTAGAGCATGTACAAGACACATAAAACTTGTTTAAAGGCCTTAAAATATTTTAATAAATTGAAAGACATTCTATATTTCTTGCTAGATTTTAGGGGTAATTAATAGCAATAAAAAGTTATATCTTCAGAAATTGATTTATGGATTTAATATAATTCCAATTAAAATCACAGTAGGGCTAATGAGATTTAGAAGCATATTACATAAATAGTGAACATTTCATGTAGCATAAGAAACAAAATAGAATATCTAATTTTTTTTAAAATGTATGTACATCGAATATCGGTTTACCATGGACTAGAATCTAAGTTATCTGGTGTCAGAATTTGCAGTACATAAGAGTAACTATGATACTGAGACTTAGAAGTAGAATGGAATGAAGAAGAGATGTATTTACAGACAAGATAATAACAGAATAGGAGTTTTTTTTTATAGAGAACACATTAAAATACTGAATCCATCTTTGAGCATCACTGAAGGTGAACTTCCATCTCCAAATTTTCAAGGAATACGGACATACACAACTTTTACATTATGTCCTTTATTTTATTTTTTAAGGCTTTTGGCATAAAGCACATGTGCTTACCAGAGAAAGAGAGAGAGAGACAGAAAGAAAGTGAGAAATCACTCCCCAGGGCAAATGGCTACACTGCAATCCTTTCTACTTCATTCTCCTCTTGGGATTTTGGGCACACACACATACACACCTGGTGTGATTTTTCAAGCCACTGGGTTCGGGGCTTGAACCGCAATTGAACATGTGAAAATCCAGCACCTGAACCACCACACCATCTACTGGCTTTTGTTCTGTCCTTTATGTTTTTACATATATTTTATTATTTTATATACTGTTATTATATATCATTACAGCATGCAAAATGAATTTCCCAGCATGTGTCCTTTATTTTTCATGCTTTTTTACACTGTTACCAATTCATCATAAGAATTGACACAATTTATTTCATGTTCTTTTGTTGTCTGCAAATAGGTTTAAGATTTTAAAGTTTTCAAAATGACCAAAACTATAGTAGACTTTCTTTATACTAGGATTCTAAAATTAAGATATTAGATAATTTGGTTATGTTTATGTCATGTGTACATACACACACACATGCTACAGAGACAGACTACTTATATTTCATAATTGAAAAAGCTCAAAGTAATATCCCTATCTTTTTGGTATGAAAATGAGTATGCAAAAAGGTAATTAAATCTTATAAAATTAGTAGCTTCAATTTGGGTGAGATTTTTACTGTGCCAGGTGATTTCTAAGAATTTCACATGTCATCACATCCACACTTCTCACAAAACTGCATGATATAAGCAGTATCATTAGCTTTATAATATGGATTAGAGAAGAGTAAGCAGATAGTTTCCACAACTCATTTACACAGTTTTGATACGGAATTAAGAACAAGGGTTCAGAAATGGAATTTTTTTTTTAATGAAAGAAAACTCCAAACATAACCATATTTTTAATTTAATTTAATTTTGTTTTATTTTATTTTTTTGAAGAGGTTTTTGCTATAGGGCGCTTGCGCTCACCAGACAGACAGAGACAGAAAGCGAGAAATCATCCCCCCGGGGGGATGACCACGCCGCAATCCCTTCTCCTCCATTCTCCTCTTGGGATCTTGGGCCCACACGCACATGCGCCTGGCATGAGTTTAAGCTGCCAGGTCCGGGAATCGAACCACAGTCAACTACATGAGAGTCCAGCAACATAGCCATTATGCTAACTGCTGTTACCCAGAAACGGAATTTGAACTTAGTGTTCTCTATTTGTAAAACCCATACTCTTAAGCACTAACCTGCAAAATCTTTGGAAATAGATCATTGTAAAACAACTTTAAAAATCAGGATGAGAAATTCTGTTCATGCCCACAGATGTGTTCTGAACTATGCTAGTGATATAACTGAACCACAAGGGACCACAGATGAGGGATCCTAATATTTGGGATGTAAGGGAGAAGCTCTTGCTCAAAGGCATCTGTCCAAAACATGTCAGTTAAGGTGGAGTTTTCTTCATGCTGTGGCTCTGAAACATTTGCTCTTAGCTTTTATGTTTCATCATCTCAGGTTGAGACTGAAGAAGTAAAACATAGCAAAAATACAAAAAACAACTATTACAAATACATAGGTGACAAAATGGCCACTCATCTAAGGAAAGATGTAAATAAAAACCAGCCCCACATGAGATTAGTGTGCCTGCTTCCTGAAAAGAAATTCATAGATCAAAACAGACACTACACATAGAATAGTCGAGAGAGGGAGAGAGAGAGAGAAGCAAAAGTATCTAAAAAAAAAATAAAATTTAACAAAAAGAGAAAGAAAGGAAAAAGAGGAGAGATGGAGAGAAAAGAGGACTTTCAATCTTACTGAAGTACGTTGGTGTACTCTGAGTTGCTCGCCTAGAGGAACATTGATTTAGGGTTTTCCAGAAGCAATCAATTTCTTCATTCATTGAACAAATGTTTGTTGAATGACTATCATGTATAAGAAACTACTGTAGGTGCATGAGTTTATTGATAAAATATAACTACAGATATCATTATCCTCATGTACCTAAATTCTACTAGGAATGTGGGTTGAAGACAGAACAACTACAATCTCAAAAAGCAAACGATAAATTATGCACTCTCTTAAAAGTAATTAACGCTTTGGGAGAAAGTGGGGAGAGGAATAAAGCAACATAGGAGAGATTTTCAGGTGAGGGATGGGCTAAGGACAAAAAGAGAAAATAATTGGACTGGAAAGATAAATTAGAGGGAAAAAGATGATTAAGTGGGCAAATTACTTGATAGTTGGTCCAGTGTGTTTCCTATAGATTTTTAAAAGCAGAAATACTTAATATTGAATCTAATTTTTATTTTGGCAGTGTTGATTTTTAAAGATGTAAATGTAATTTCTTAGAAAAACTAAAATACAATAATCATTTGTGCAATGCAAATGTTTCATGTGTGTTTGTTTTTATTGTTCTTGTTTTCTTCATTGTTGCTTCTCTTGTTCACTGTAGAAATCTAGGAGAGAGTAGGAGTTCTACCTTTGGATCAATATCAAGATGGGGATAGAGGGAGAGTCTCAAGACACAAAGCCAATAATAAGAATTCAGCCCAGTTAGGAGACAAGAGTTCTTTGTAATCAGAACAGAACACTGTCAGGAATGCACAGGCATTTTAGGGTGGTTAAGACAGAATCAAGAAGTACTTTTTATTGCCATTTCTTATGGCCAATTTTTTTAATGGCCTCAATTAGTGTATCTATTACACTCAGGAGAAAGACAAAGCAAAGAGTGACTGAGGTCTAAAAAGGAAAAACTGACTTGCATACGATAGTGCATCTACTTACTGGTTGAGTCAAATCTAAAACTTAGGTCACTTGCATGCAAGACTGACTAGCTTCTCACTTCTCCAGCGAACTGTCATTGGGTTCTTTCTGGCTTCTGTCCATGTATGATGCTGACTTGATCTCTGTCTTCAAGGTATGCATAGTCATATAGCAAGATATATAATTCACTGGCAAAATTATGTTAAACAGACAGGAGAAAGTAATACATTAAACACCAGAACTGAAAACGAAAAGGATAAATGGGCATCTTGACCAAAATATGCTTACCATTTTGCAACCTGAGTGTAATCTTTAGTGAGTAATTTATATTAAATGTAATAAAAAGTATGTCAGAAAGTTTATGACCAAATGTAGCACAAATCATGACTGAGTGCTGCAGTGAGCATGAATGAATTATGTCCGCTGTCTTTGTAATATAGGAGAAGGCAATAAGACACTTTCAGACCCATGAAAGTTTCAAACTGTGACTCTAAAAAGTTCTTGCTAAAGTACAGGCATTCTCCCAGAGGCTGCATATGTTTGCCTGACAAAACCCAAGGTTGGGAACGAGTCCCAAGGTGTTAGCATTAAATTCCCACTCACATAGTAAGTTCTTCAACTCATGCAGCTGAGTTGACAGCACTGTAGAATGCTTTTCCATAAACAAATTCCATTCTATAGCCTGTTTTTCTCTTAGTTTCTGAAGAAAATTGTAATAGTGAGTTCAGACTCTTAAGAAATAGAACAAAGAAGGAAAGAAAAATGTTCAATTAAAAAGAACCCTCAGACAACAGGAAAATGTCCTTTACAATCTTCTGCTCTCTTAAGATTAAATTACAAATGCCCCTTCTTTCATACTAATTGTTGAAAACTTTATATAAATGTCTATTTGAGAATAATTCTAGCAAAAGGAAATTTTTCTTTCAAAATATTATTTAATAGTTCTTCATAGAATTTTAAGCACAGAAGCCCTGAATTTAGGCAGACCCAAGTTTAAAACTCAGATAAAGCTCTGTGAAATTAGGTACATTAATAAGAATTGTTGGAGTAAAATTCAATCATCTATAAGATAGTAGTAGTATTGGCATCTAATGTATACAGTGTTTGCTGATTTTGATCAAGACATTTTGCCTAATGGACTTACCACAGATCTGGCCCATTAAAACTCTCCAAAGACACTAACCACTATTATACATCTATCACCTTCTAGAATTAGAGGATACAATTTAAAACAATGATAACACCACCATCACAGTGAACACAGAATGAATTTATATTGTAATATTATCCATGTTAATGGTCATGCAGGTGAAGAACTTAGCCTGGTAGTAAATGGCCATTTTCTCATAAAAACATAATACCTGTTATCAATATTATCATTTATTACTAAGCATTAGTGAGAGTCCAGTGCATGCTGGGTATACACATAGTTCAATCAGAATCCAATACTTCACTCTCCAATGGCTTGTTAGTCTATTATGCAAACATAAAAACTGCTGTGAAGATGTGTACAGTGCCTTTTCTTTTTTTTAATTTAAATTTATTTATTTACATTCATTCACTGTACATCATTACAACATACAAAATTAGATTTTCCATTCAGAATACACTGCATATTGGCTCAATCAAGCACATCAACATACATGTTATTGTCAACAAATAATTTTCCATTTCTTATTTCCTGTATATTTTGCTTTTTTCCCCAACCTTGATTCCCTATCTTTCACCCTCTGCCATCTTCCACCCTCCTCCCACACTGTCTCTGGTATCTATGATTGCTTTCTATGCCTCCCCCCCCACACACACACACTTCATTGATTCACTAAAGATCTTAATTAATCTAAATATTTCAAATAGCAAGCACAGCTGATAAATACATATCCATGAACACAAGTCTGATTTTAGGCATAAACCTCAGTGATAGAATGAACATACTATAAAGTAGCACCTAGCTGGGGCTATATATCTTACTTCAGTCATCAAATAGGTATTTGTAATGCATTTTTCTTTTTAGTTTCAAGAAAAAATGTTTGGGAACCAGCAGTTGGCGTAATGGCTATGTCGCTGGATTCCCACGTAGTCGACCGCGGTTCGTGTCCCAGACCCGGTGGCTTAAAACTCACGCCGGGCGCGTGTGCGTGTTTTTTTTTTCCCAAAAACTTTTTTAAAAACTTAATTAATTTACATTCATTCCCTAAGCATCATCACAGCATACAAAATGTGATTTCCCATCCAGAATATAGAATATACTGCATAGTGGCTTAATCATGCATGTTATTGTCAAAAATTTTCCATTTCTAATGTGTATATATATATATATTTTTTTAACCCCTATTTCTGACCCTTTGTCCTTCCCCACCCTCTAGTCACACTATCTCTGGTGTCTGCAGTTGTCTTCCACTCCTTTTCTCCCCACATTGTATTGATCACATAATTTCTTAAATAATCTAACTACTTTCAATAGCAAATTCAGCTGGTAATTTCAAGAGAAGCAGTTTTAACTTAAATAAAAAAAAATACTAAGGAACTTTGCTTAAAACGTAAAGACAGGAAACAGTTAGGATTCTGTTCAAATAGTGGGTACATGAACCATTCAACATCTCAAGATAGGACAAAAATTCTTAAAACCGGACAACAAAGCCTAGAAGAAATTCAGCAATGTTTTAGTCAAAAGTCATAAAATTCTGTTTCACCAATTCAACCTCATGTACTTTATCTTCTGTTGTCATTCGATTTTCCCAATTAAATTCTGGGATATAATATTCAACTCCAGACTTGTCCCTATGATTGAGTTGGCCATTTTCTTAGTTTTTGAACTCTTATTTCTGTGTGTTTGTACTTAATTTTCCTGATATAGCACTCCCTTGAGAACTTCTTGGAGATCTGGTCTGGTGCTGGTAAATTCTTTGAGCAATTTCAACCAAGAATACTGTACCTGGCAAGATTATCCTTCATGTGGGAAGAAAAGACAGGAACATTCTCAGATAAACAGTGCCTTTTCTTAAGCCATACAATTAATTGGTGGAAGAATTATAGTTTGGACTCTGGTCTTCTGGATAAGAGTAATATTCTTTGATTATAACGATCATGTCATTCACAAATTTAGAGTGTAATATGTCCTAAAAGGAATGAAATTAGAATAAGTAGTACTAAGGAATTTTGAGAAACACAAACTTGAAAGATTGAATAGCAAAGCAAGCAGAAAGGTAACTTAATTTTAAAAAGTGGGTGAATAGGATTATTGAATATTATAAAAATGCTAGTTATCCTTCAAATAAAATTATAAATACTTGGAAGTCTAATAAAATGTCCACTGCATTCCTTTTGGAAATTCTATGTAGGAAAAACAGGCTTATGAAAATTCATGGAAATCATGAAAATCTTGAACAAACATCAAAGATTTACTCTATCGTATTTTAAATATACTGTTTAAACATATTATTAAAAATATTTTATTGACAAGGCAAATAATGAAATGAAATGAAACAAAGAATCCAGAAATGAATCTTTCTATGTATAATAACTCATTTTTTAAATTTTATTATTACTATTATTTTATTATTATTATAATTTGCTATAGGAGACATACACTCACCAGAGAAAGAGAGAGAAAGTGGGAAAGTAAGAAAGCAAGACACCAGGTCCGGGACTCAAACTGTGATCAGCTACATGGAAGTCCAGCACCTTAACCACTACACCACCTGCTGGCCCCAAGTACTTAGTTTTTATGAGAGATACAGGAAATAATTAACATAAAAAGAACATGTTAGTTTATACACACATTGAGAGAAATTTAGTTATATAAAAAATAAGTACTTTTCAACATGCAAAATTAGCCTTAAAGATTTTTCATACTTAAATGAATTTTAGAATTATAAAGGTAGTGAAGGAAATTATAGAATAACCCTTGCTCATTGAAATAAAATGTCTTATACTAGTTCCTGGAAAACACAAAACATACCTCAGGAGGAAAAACAAATGATGGATTAGACTCCATTGAAATTAAAGATTTATATT
This sequence comes from Tupaia belangeri chinensis, assembly GCF_000334495.1. Classification (NCBI taxonomy): domain Eukaryota; kingdom Metazoa; phylum Chordata; class Mammalia; order Scandentia; family Tupaiidae; genus Tupaia; species Tupaia belangeri. Next base: position 1,807,312 of record NW_006159569.1, read on the forward strand.
CAAAAAAATAAAAACAGACAAATATAATAGGCAAGTGACAAGTTGACACAGTTATTTGCAAAATTTAAAATTGCATATTATCAATAACTTGAATTCTACAAGGTTTTTTCTGCAAATCAAGAAAATGACAGGAAATCAAGAAAAATAGGTACATGCTATGAGTAGGCAAGTCACATAAGGGAATACAAATGGATGACAAGTATATAAAAAATAAGTGCAATCAAAGAAATAAAAAATTTACAGAACAAAAAGAGATCACGTTGTACTGTCATTTTGACAGACAAGGAAGCTAAATAATTAATGCTTTATTGAGAAAGTGAGGGAATGGAAAGCCTAGAGTTGCTCCTTGGATTACAAACCAGGATAGCCATTTCAAAGAGCAATGACTATTATTATATAAAAGAGACTTCAAAAAGTTTGTGAAAACATAAAGTATGAGTTTATTTTGACCAAAAAATTTTGGAAATTCATGCATAGGTTTTTGTTTTGTTTTTGTTTTCTTTGCTGTAGGGTAAATGTGCTTGCCAAAGGAAGGCAGAGAAGAACAGGAGGGAGTAAGAAATCACTCCCCAGGGAGATGGCCACAGTGAAATATCTTCTTCTCCATTCTCCTGTCAGGATTTTGTGCATATACGCACAAGTGCCCAGTGTGTTTTTGAGCCCATGAGTCTGGGATTTGAACCACAAAGTTAGTCATGTGGGATCCAGTCACCTTAACGACCATGCCACCTGGCTGGCCCCATGCATGATTTTTTTTTTTTTACAGTATGCATTTTTCTATGAACATTTTTAAGACAACTACCCCCTCCCATTTACCCTAAACTAAAATAAAAATCATACCCCTGTATCTGTCATCATGCAAGACATTATCTTCTTTGCCATAAGGAGTCATGTCTGAGGACAGTCCAAGGGAATTGTTTCTACAAAGTATATGATGTATTAAACAAATTTCTAATTGGATAATTCTCTGTACAATAGTTCTCTCATGCGCTCCATAAATATTGATCTATTTTATATGCCTTCTCTTTCATAAACCACATTCTCATCTTAGGCATGTTTGTGGTAGAAAACAGAAGAATCCACAAATGAATTATGGAATGTGCATTTGTTTGAATACTGAAGAGTTGTATTTTTGAAGCACTGTACTGAATTTATTAAACGCAATACTGATATTGCCCACTGTAACTGTCCTTTGGCAAGTCTAGATAATTAGTAAATTTTGGGCAATAGCATATTTTATTTAGATAAAATCACAAAGTATTTGAACATAGGCAATCCAGTCCCAAGATGTGCCCTCTTATCTGTGAGTGCTGAGCCTCTTCTACTTCTAACAATACTTCCTAGGAATGAAAATTAACCATGTGTGCCCAGATTTCAAATTTTGTTTAAAAACTTAGATAGTTATATTTTATATTAACAGTATTTATTTTATGAAAAAAAAAAAAACCTTTGGGGGTTTGGTAGACAGTGGCACAACAATAATTCAACACGCTGCAAGACTAGTTCATATGGGAAGGTTCCAGGTTTGTATCCAGAGACCTCGTTGAACACTCAGGATGTGTGGGTGACCATAACCCAAGGCTGGGTGAAGCTGGGTGTGGAGTGCAGATTCTGTTTGGGTATTTCTGTCTTTCTCTCCCTCTCTGTATCTTTCATTCATGGAAGAAATTAATAAATTAAACTAAAAAAACACTTTGGAAAATGACACAAATTTAATTTCAAAATATTCTAACAACAAAATATTAAACAGTTTTTCAGACAGTAGGATCTTACTCAGAAGAATCACAAACTATCAGCCAACTAATCCACAAATTAGACTCAAGGTGTATCTGAATGACCTTAAAACTCCTTAAACAGTTCATAAAATCTCAGCCACATTTTTCATCATTGCAGAGCTAGAAAGGTAGTTTTCAAAAATGCTATAAATGAATTAGAACCCTCACTTGAATTGAGCAACAACTAATCTGTGTCATGTAATGTAGGATTTTTATGTTTGAAAGCAGCTCTACAGAAACAATAGGGTGGGGTAGGGGAATGATTTAAACTCGGCTACTCACTCTTCATGAGTCAGGTTCATGGGTCTCCAAAGTAAATTAAATCTTGTGAATCACTGACTTTTGCCCATGTCTATCACATGTCTTTTTTGTCTATTTAATAAATTTTTTTTTGAGAGGTTTTCACTATAGGGCGCGTGCACTCGCCAGACAGACAGAGACATAGAGACAGAAAGCGAGAAATCACCCCCCAGGGGGGATGGTCATGCCACAATCCCTTCTCCTCCATTCTCTTCTTGGGATCTTGGGCACGCACGCACACACGCCCGACGTGAGTTTTAAGCCACCGGGTCCGGGACGTGAACCGCGGTCAACTACGTGGGAGTCCAGCGACATAGCCACATAGCCATTACGCTAACTGCTGGTTCCCTCTATTTAATAAATGTTGAATGTCTGAAATATTCAAGACTTTTTTCTTTGTGGTTAAAAGGCATATACTCTCAACAGAGAGAGACAAAGAGATGGAGAGGAAAAAGCAATCTCCCATAGCGCATTATCATATTGCAAATTCTTCTCTTTCTTTCCCTCTCTCTTTTCAGTATTTTGGGCATAAACACACATGTACCCTGAGAATTTCTGAAGTAACCAGATCCAGGATCTGAACCATACAGTTAGTCATGTGGAATCTGGTTGCCTTAACCACCAGGCTATGGAGTCAACCTACAAGGCATTTTTTACATACTGATACAAATACAAAAATAATGGGGGAAAAAAGCTTTATTTTCTCTCTTGGTATATTCGAAAACATAAATCCAGTGGGACAAAAGAAAGCATTTACACATTTTACCATATGTCCAACAGGTAAGAGCCACATTACTATTGACTGTAACACTGTGGAAAGGGCACATACTCTGAAATTTAAAAAACAACCAACCAAACAAACAAAAATCAAGAAACTGGTGTTTATATTTAGTAAATGTGATTAGAAACTGGTTAACTATTCTTCATCAACGTAACTCTGTTATCCTGTAAGCAAAGGATTTAATTCAAAAGTACAAAAATTTGGAGAGTACTGGAAGTATTGTAAGTACAAAACAAAATACATAGTCCTTGGTACATGACCACTGGTGGATGTTGGTTACTGTGCTTTGATTATGGACTCTGAAATTAAACTAGTTGAGCTCTATCTGACTTCAGTTGGTCCATACTATGTATCAGGCCTTCCCGATTCAAGAGTTTGAATAGTAATGGCAAATATATATCTTTGGAGAGTTATGACAGTTTGTGTTTTTTTTTTTTCTGTTTTTTGTTTGTTGGTTGGTTGGTTTTCAGAGATTTTTGTTATGGGACACATTGTGCTTGCCAGAGAGACAGAAGACAGAAAGTGAGAAATCACCTCCAAGGGGGGGATGGCCATGTCACAATCGCTTCTCCTCCATTCTCCTCTCGGGATCTTGGGCATGCATGCACACAAGCCTGGCGCGAGTTTTAAGCAACCGGGTCCAGGACTTGAACCACGGTCAACTACATGGAAGTCTAGCAACATAACCATTATGCCATCTGCTGGTTCCTATGACAGTTTTTTGATTAAGATAGAGTCCACAAAGCATTTAGCATCATAACCAAATTTTTATGTATCTTGATCAAATATTAGTTAATATTTTTATTTTGGATCAATATTCCTCATGCAGACCTAATTGTGTCCATTCAACAAATAAATAAGTCAATATGCACACTTTAGTTGTGGAAATAAATATATGCTCTAAAATAAGCATTAATTTTCATTATAAATTTATTAAATATATGGTCTATACCAGATACAAGGAATCTATCTCATGAATTCAAAACCTAAGTTAACCATGTGATGTTCTGTTCCATTTAATTGGCCCAGAAGCCTAAGCTGATGTGTTTCCTGCCTGTTGAGTATCTGCATATTTTTCTACCATTACTTGGACTTCTCACTTCCTACCTGCTTTGTGACTTTCTCTTGTCACCTTTATATCAGAGCATGGAAAAGTCATATCTGAAGTGATAAATTTGCACCACAGAGGACTCCAATCTGTCCTGTGTCACCGCACACATCCCATCATCTCTATTGGAATCAGGCATTGACTTTTAGAAGGTCCTCCCTATGTTGATGCATTTGTGAATTTACCTTTAGCAAAAGCTCCTTGCAGCCAAGGATCCATGACCAGATAATGGGATCATTCATGCTGCCTGATTTATGCAGTAACTTTTGAACTGTGTCACCGTGAAACTCTTTCATTTCTTCTGCCAAGAACTACTCAGATAAAAATGACTGAAGCCATTTGAAGAACAGCCCTTGAGAAACTATCATTTAAGACAAGAAAAAAGACTTTATTCACTAGTCCTTATTGAAATGTTCTAATATATCTTATTGAAATTTTTAAAGATTTTTTTATATGAGTCAATGTCGTTTTGAATTTTCTTTCCTTATAATAACATTCAGAGCTTTTATTACCGGGAGTTAATGTGATATTTTATAAAAGAACAGAATTTAGCATTAGGTAAACCAAGTCTTAAAAATTCTATCACACTTAATTTCCAGTTCCTTTGAAATTTATTTACCCTATTATGCACTTGTTTTCTTTATCTAAAAAGAGATGGGAATTCTAATACATGTTTTATAAGATAGCTTTAGAAGATACTATGTGAACATGTTTTAAAATGTTTCCCCCGTCACTTTAAAAGATATTCCATAAATGGTAGTTGAATTCCTTTTGGGAAAAGTCTACATATGATGCAGTTAACTTTCAAATCTCCTTGGTGCTATGAAAAGGAGAAATGTTGTACTCTGGGAACCAACAAATAAAACTAGTCTGCATCTATTTCCCATCACTGCCCCACCACAGACATAAGCCTTACATTAAAATGGCTACAAGGAGCAACATAGGTTAGGTATATTTTTCAAAACCGACACAGCAAGAAGAGCAACAGGACAACAGTTTTGGGATTTAAACACTTAGATCGAATCTAGCTGTTTCTTGTTTTTGTTTTATCATAGGACATGTGTACTCACTGGAGAGAGAGACAGAGACAGTGAGAGTGAAAGTGAGAAACTACCCCCCACCCCCCAGAGGGGATGACCATGCAGCAAAACCTTCTTTGTTCTCCTCCTGGGACCTTGGGTACATGCGCACTTGTGCCTGCCATGAGTTCCAAGCCACAGGGTCCAGGACTCAAACCTGGGTCGGCCATGTGGGATTCTAACTACATAACCACTACATCATTTGCTTGCCCTTCTAGCTGCTCTTAAAAGAAAGGGGCATCAACATTAATTTCTACAAATCTCTCATTTTTCATATATAATATTTTTAAAATATTTCATAAATTTGCATATAAATTTCCTTGTATCTCCACTCTAATGCATACCCACTGCCATTTTACATATCTGGATTCCATCATATTTAGATGAACTATCTAACTCCCTGGTCTTATCTCTTTGGGGTAAGAATTATTCCTTCAATATGAAATCTGGTCAGATAACATATCTGTTTCCAATTCATTGAAGAGTTACTATTAAACTAAGGGTAAAATGATAAGATTAACTACATGAGAAATGCAGTGGAGTCTGATTATATGAATCCATGTCATCACATGAAGATTAATTACCCATTTCTGTAACATGGGACAAGGAAAGAAAAAAACTATTCAGTCTTGCAAGATACCTAACTAATGATCATCTGCATCCTCACCACCTAAGACTAGGCTCCTTCAGATTGTAGCAAATACCCTAGGGATTGATTTTACTTTTTCACAGACAGAGCACTTAACTCTTCCCCAGTAATCACTGGTTGTAGAATATTAAATGTCAAAAGTTTGAGTTCCTCAAGTAAAATAAGTCTCCTAAAGTAGAGCTGTGAATTTATGCAGGTCCAGAAAATACAAATGTGGTTAGGATTTCTGCATAATCTTGCAGTCTGAGTGAGTGTGAGTATACAGCTGAAATCACTTCCACAATATGCAAGATCTTTTCCATTGGTTATTAGTTTAGTCAGGCGAACTGTCAGTCAAACCATCACCCAACTGGCTTCTAGGCCAGTACACTATACAACTTGTTATCCCTTTAATCAGACATTTAGCTGGTCAACTAACCATCCATGCAGCTAGTCAGTCAGCTAGCAAGTTAAGCAGTCAGTCTGCCAGATAGCTAGTCAGCTAGCCAGTGAACTTCTAAGCTAGGGATGAATTGAGCAAGTAAATATATCTCTCCATCAGCTTGACAGCCAGGCATCTAAGATGTTTCCCAATCAATCATTCACTCTGTTGGTCAGTCTGCAAATCTGGCACTTAGAAGTTGATTGCTTGGTAAGGATTTGAAACTTTTTTTTTCAGGATTTCTAAGGTTTCCTGATTACTAACTAACTGTAGTCTCTTTTTTTGATTTTCAGATTAATTTCATATTTTACACAAAACCCCCATCATGATGTGTACAATATATTATATTATTTCGACAGAAAACTTAATAATTATTTTGTCTGTTAAACGTTTCTTCCCTTTGTGCCTAACACCCATCCTCTACCACTCATTCCCCACCACCCATTCCTGTTCCTTACAGACTTTAGAATCTACACTTATCTTCTCTACTTTCATATCTTTGGATCTTTCCATTTCTGCCATAGAGTGCAGATATTCAGTACATATTGGGTAGAGATATACAGTGTGTGTCTTTTCAGTCCAGCTCACTTTGCTCAACATTAAATCTTCTATATTCATCTACTTTGAATCAAATGATAGGGTCTTATTGTATCTTATAGTTGAGTAATATTCCCTAGTACATGTGTCACAGTTTTTCTTATTTTTTAATTTTAATTTTTATTCACCCATTTAGGGATTTTGCTCTTATATAGTTAGGAAAGTTGCTGTTTCCATTTTTAGATAGGGTTTGATTTAAGTATTATCTAGAAAGGTCTTTGTAGATAGTATTTGACCTTTTCAGAAGATGAATATGATGAATAATACAAAGCATTGGTATTGATGCTAAAAATAGAACTTGGATAAGATTTTTTGAACAGTATTAATAATATTAAATCATGATTTAACAAATTATTAATGTTAAGTAAATATATATTAAATAATATTTTAGATATTATTACATGAAATTTATTAAGTTTATTTTACTTGATATTATATATTTATAAAAAACTAAAATGATGTTGAGTATTGTACCTTTCATATGTTTAATTTTTTCAAGCATTAATCCTTTAAAAAGGGAATAATATATTAAACACAATATACAATTATTACATAGTTTTAAAATGCTTTTTTAAAAACATTATTTCATTTGCTTGTTTGTTTTCAAGCCACTGGGGTCAGGACTTGAACCATGGCTGGCCATGTGGAAACACAGTGCTGGGCCTGGTTTTAAATTTTTAAGATTTTTGTAACAGCTACTGATAAATATTTATTCATACCAAATACCTATTCTTAAAAATAGACCTTGTTCATTGGGCCATCAGGTGGCACAGTGGTTAAGGCGCTAGACTCCAACCTGCCCAACCATGGTTGGAGGCCGGATTTGGTGGCTTGAAACTAACACAGGGCATGTGTGTGTGCATGCCAAAAATCCTGAGAGGAGGAGGGAGAAAAAAAGATTGCAGCATGGCCATCACCCCTGGGGGTTGATTTCTAGCTTTCCATCTCTCTGTCTCTCTGGCAAGAGCATGTGCCCTATAGCAAAAATCTCCCTCTCTCAAAAAAAAAAAAAAAAAGGCGTTGTTCAGTAAGTATATATGTATCTGATAAAAATAAATGTTTTAGCAATAATCTGTATTTGCTTTTGTTTGTTTTTGTTTTCTTGGAGAAAGATTTTCTTTTTCCTATAGGGGTACATATGCTTGCTGGAGAGACAGAGCAAGACAGAGAAACAGAAAGAAAGAAATCACCCTCTGGGGGGATGGCCATGCTGCAGTCTTTTCTTCTCCATTCTCCTCTTGTGATTTTGGCACATATGCACACACACAGCATGAGTTTTAAGTTACTGGGTCTGGGACACAAACCACAGTCAACTATGTGGGAGTCCAGTGAAGTAATCATTGCACAGTCTGCTGGTCCCAAGAATTCATATTTGTATGAACCAAAACAATGTGTGTGCCACTGTTTTTCAAGTCAGCTATTAGTTCCTGGACACTTAAGTTGATAGTAACCTTAATCTTTTTTTTTTTTTTTAATTTTACTTATTCATTCATTTATTTTAGTTTGACCAGAGAGAGACACAGAAAGAGAAAGAGGGAAAGTGAGAAAGCAAACCATCAGGTTTGGTACTTGAACTGTGGTCGGCCTGTGGGAGTGTCCAGCACCTTAACCACCATGCCACCTGCTGACCCCAACCTTAATCTTTTTAATCATCATGAGCAGACCAAATCATTCCATTATAGATTTTCCAAATAGACAGAATACTTAGAATGGGAAAATGCCATTATTTCTGATCACTAGAAAAAACACTGTGTGGCAAAAAGTTAATATGGAAGCCATCTCAAAATAATTAGAAGAATATTTGTTTTCAGAAGATTTAATTACTAAGAAAATAAAAGTTTAATAGTTACAGAATACCATATTTAATACCACAAGTCCCTTAGCTATTCTATGTAGTTATGTAGTTGTTTTAAACAACTTCAGTAGTTTTATTTGTAAATATAATAAAATTAATAACTTGGGGACTAGCCAGTGGCATGTGGATTAAGTGAGCTGGATCCCACAGGGCTGACTGTATAGTTCATGTCCTGTATCTGGCAGCTTGAGAAACATACCAGGTATGTGTGCATGTGTGCTCAAAATTTTGAAAGAAGGCAGATATGTGGGAGAAGAGATTGTACCATGATCATCCCTCTAAGAGGTGCTTCTCCACCCTTATATCTTTTTGGTGAGTGCTTATGTCTTCCAACAAATCAAAAAAAGAAAGAAAGAAAGAAAGAAAGAAAGAAAGAAAGAAAGAAAGAAAAAAGAAAAGAAAAGAAAAGAAAAGAAAAGAAAAGAAAAGAAAAGAAAAGAAAAGAAAAAGAAAAGAAAAGAAAAGAAAAGAAAAGAAAAGAAAAGAAAAGAAAAGAAAAGAAAAGAAAAGGAAAGGAAAGGAAAGGAAAGGAAAAGAAAGGAAAGGAAAGGAAGGAAAAGAAAGGAAAAGAAAGGAAAAGAAAAAAGAATTTGGGGTCATTAGAATATCTTTCTCGGTTATGTCAAAAAACTTTCTCTTTGAAAAAATAGAAGTATATTCAATGTTTACTTATTCTTAGATTCATTCATTCTACACATTTATTTACTCTATAATAGTGTTTAAACACTCAAATTTTAAAGGGAAAATTTAAAGAAGTACATGGACTTTGATGTTGATGAAACACTGAATTTAGTAAAGTTCTAATCCTAATGAATTGTGAATTTTTTTAAATTTAGTTTTTAAAGTTTATTTTTTCCATGAGTGTGAGAGACAGAGATAGAGTGGGAGACATGTGTATTCTCCACATGGTACCAGCACTAAAATCCACCCTCAGTTTCAGCCAGCCTTGGATCACAGGCATGTATGCATATAATATATTCAGGTAAATCTCTGGACATGAACTTAGAACCTGTTTCCATGTGGGTGAGCCTGCAGAGCATCACATTTTATCACTGAGCCATCATTAAGACCCCAAACACAAATTTTTATGTGATCACCAAGTAAAATTCCCAGAGAAGGGGAGGATTCTGAGCCAAGTTTTGAGGAGTAAGAACTGTTAGCCTGTTCATTTGGCAGGAGAGTAAGCTTAAGGCAAAAATAACAAGATGGCCTGGGAAATGCACAGGGCACTTCACTGTAGTATCTTGTGTGTTTTTGTAGATCATTCTACTTGAGTAAGGAAATAGGTCTGAGGAGATGAAGCAGCAGGAGGAAGGTGGGCTCATGTTCTTGTGTGAATTTCATCTGAAAAGTTACTTGGGAGGTCTTGGAAGGCTTTGTAGAAGAGCAAGGATTTTGTGCTTGAACAATTTCTAGATGACTACTTTTCTGTTTTTGGATGTGGTCTACAAACATTTTCTTCATATATTTCCATCTTTCATCTATTTAAACTGAAAAATAACATTTTTCTTTCACAGAAATTGTTGCTGTAGGGTACATATGCTCATAGGGGAGACAGAAATTGAGAAGTCACCCCCCAGTGGGGATGATCATGCCACAATTCCTTTTCCTCCATTCTCCTCTTGGGATTTTGGGCACATATGCACATATGCCCAGTGTGAGTTTCAAGATTCTGGGTCTAGGACTTGAATCATGGTTGGCCATGTGCGAGTCCAGTGCCTTAACCATTATACCACCTGCTGGCCCCAACATTTCATTTTTACTAAATGTAGTGGCAAGTATTGTAATTCTTGGTACATATTAAATACTTAAATTTTAACATAAGACATTATAATTATTCATATAAAATATATTTAGTCAAATAGAAAACCTATAGCAAGTTGATAATGACTATCAATCATTCCATAAATTCACAAGAAAGCTTTTCTTTCTCCTGTTTTTTTGTTTGTTTCTTTGTTTGTTTTTAAGGTTTTTGCCATAGGATGTGTGCACTTGCCAGAGAGAGACAGAGAGAAAGTGAGAAATCACACCCCAGCCCCCGGGGAGACAGTCATGTAATAATTCTTTCTCCATTCTCCTCTTGCATGTACATACATGTGCCCAGTGTTATTTTCAAGACACTAAGTTCTGGACTTGAACCATGGTTGGTCATGTAGGAGTCCAGCACCTTAACTACCACACCACTCACTGGTCCTGAGAAAACTTTTTAATTTTTTTTTTTTTTTTGAAAAGATTAGTGCTGTAGGACATGTAGGTTTGTTGGACAGAGAGAGAGAGAAAGTGAGAAATCATCCTCTGGAGGTATGGCCACATCACAATCCCTTTTTCTCTATTCTCCTCTTGGATTTTGAGCACACATGCACACACGTCTATGTGAATTTCAAGCCAGCAGGTCTGGAATTCAAACCGCTGTGGACCATGTGAGAGCCCAGTGCCTTAACCAGCATGCTACCTGCTGTCCCCAAAAGCTTATTTTAACAGAAATTTTTAACAAATTTTCCCACATGAACTCTTGTTTCCTTCCACTCTCTTTGAAAAGTTTATCCTAATGTAATCACTTATTTTACTTTTTACTTTTTCATAAAATTTTATAACAAAATTTATACAATTTTTATAAATTACACACGTAATATACTATTCCTGGATTATATCACAGGTAGTTTAAAAGCTTTAGATAAGTATCTTAAATTAGTTGGATTGCTATCATTTTATCATTAATATTTATATAACTTTTGATGAATTTATTAATAACATAATTTTTAAAAATTGATCTCAATGTAAAATAAATTATTTACCAATTAAATCATATATTCACAGAAAAATACTTCTTATTTGTAGAACACAATAGAGACCAATGCCAGTTGTATCCTTTCTTTTTAACAGAGATAAATGTTGAGTACTAATGTATATTGATCAGCAGCAGGATTTTGCAATGTAAAATCACTCAATCACCTTAGAAGTTGAAATTTAAAAGTCTCATAAACATCAGTCATCAAAAATTTTTTCAATGATCTCTCAGAAGACACATTCATTACATATTCCTATAAATTTGTTGAAGGAAAAAGTTCTGGAAATCATCTAACTTGCAAACAGATTTATTATCAGTCAATGAAGTCATTACTTTTCTCAATGTCTGCAACATGTATCAAAAAGTTTAACTAAGTCTTAACAAATTGTTGTTAACTTTCCCCTATTTTTTCACTTAGGGTCTTCCTGTTTCTCTTTGGACAATCCAAAAGACTTAGAAGACATGAAATATCATTGACTTAAAGCATCTATACCACTATTATGTGAATATAAGTATACATACACGTGTCTTTTTCTTTCATGAGAGAACAGGCGAGGGAAGAATCAGGAGGAGGAGAGAAACAGAGATAGGTCATTTTTAAGGTATCCTTCTGCCCCAACCTCTCAATTAGCTTGAATTTTAGGCACAAGCAATCATGCATAGCATGTTTGCTTTGGCCTGGGTACAACCTGGGCTTCCTATGCATTAACAGCTCTCAGCCTCTCCAGCAGTGGCACACAGCTACTCAGAATTACTTTTATACTCAACTATAACTTACATGCAGTACAGTACAAAAACATTTAGTTCATGAATCAACAGGTTTTTATATTTTCTAGATAAATTCATATATCTATATACCTATCTAGATAAAATTACTATCTTCTCTTTTGACCTTTTCTATACCACTCTTTAAAAAAATAACGCTAAAGTACAGGGGTGATATTTTTTCAATAAAAGATAGTCAGTCAATTGCGCAATAATAAAAGGAAGAAAAACTCTATCTTGACTCTTGCTGTGCCCCAAGAACAAATATTAATTCCAAATATACTGTATAACTAAATATGAAAAGACAAATAAAGTAAATTTTGGAAGAAAAGTAAAAACTCATCATTGAAATAAAAAAGACAAAAACTTTTTAAAACCTAAATTGCTAAAAATAAATAAAAATATAGATATCAGACTATATTAATTTTTAGACTGTAAGTTTATTCCAAGTGGCTTTAAAAGAATGGATGATTTTGCCACCTACTATGGAAATCTGTAGCTATGCTGACTGTGCTTCGTAGGATGTGAGGTGAAATTATGTGTCCCCAAAGAGTGGATAAAATTTCTCCTTAAGTCATAAACCACTAGGTTCAGAGGTTTGGACCAACTCTTTCAAGGGAGAGCCTAAGTCTAAGTACATCTGTTCCTGAGAGACTGGGAAAAGAACCACATAGCTGAAGCTGGCTGCATACACACTGCTTGGATTAGAAAACATAGCCCTCTTTTAAAAACAAAGCTGGGATGGAAAGCTGTTCTTCCCCCTGACACTACAGAATCTACTTGAAAAAGTAGGGAGAAGTGTGTGCTTCATCAGATGACAGGAAAAAAAAAAAAAAAAAAAACTACAATAAATATGAGAAAACAAGGAAATATCTCAATAAGCATAGACAGCCCAAAAGAATGCACAGAAACATCAGGAAAATAATTCAGAATACTCATAGTGATGAAACTAAATGAGATGCAAGAGAAAACAGATCACCAAGTCCAGGAAATGAGGAAAACATTCTGTGACTTGAAGGAGGATTTCATAAGGGGATAGCATCATTAAAAAAAAAAATTGAATACAGTTTATAGAGATGAAGACTGTAATATAAGAAATCAACACCCCCTCCCAAAAAAAGTATTAATAGCAGATTGACCATGTGGAATCTGATCTAGAAGACAAAACCTCTGACTTACAGAATAAAAGGAAAAAAAATAATAATGGGGAAAAATGAGGATAACATTGAAGAAATATTAGATACCATTAAACATCCAAATATCTGAACAATTGGTATTCCAGAAGGTGAAGTATCAGATAAGGGCATAGAAAATCTATTCCATGAAATACTTCTAGAAAATTTTACAACCTAGAGAAACATTTAGACACCCAAACACAGAAAATATAAAGAATACCAAATAGAATCAACAGAGGAAGATTCTCTCCCACCACACATTATAGTCAATTCATAAAAATAAAAAAAACAGACAAGATCCTAAAATGCATAGCATGTTTGCTTTGGCCTGGGTACAACCTGGGCTTCCTATGCATTAACAGCTCTCAGCCTCTCCAGCAGTGGCACACAGCTACTCAGAATTACTTTTATACTCAACTATAACTTACATGCAGTACAGTACAAAAACATTTAGTTCATGAATCAACAGGTTTTTATATTTTCTAGATAAATTCATATATCTATATACCTATCTAGATAAAATTACTATCTTCTCTTTTGACCTTTTCTATACCACTCTTTAAAAAAATAACGCTAAAGTACAGGGGTGATATTTTTTCAATAAAAGATAGTCAGTCAATTGCGCAATAATAAAAGGAAGAAAAACTCTATCTTGACTCTTGCTGTGCCCCAAGAACAAATATTAATTCCAAATATACTGTATAACTAAATATGAAAAGACAAATAAATTAAATTTTGGAAGAAAAGTAAAAACTCATCATTGAAATAAAAAAGACAAAAACTTTTTAAAACCTAAATTGCTAAAAATAAAATATAGATTAGATATCAGACTATATTAATTTTTAGACTGTAAGTTTATTCCAAGTGGCTTTAAAAGAATGGATGATTTTGCCACCTACTATGGAAATCTGTAGCTATGCTGACTGTGCTTCGTAGGATGTGAGGTGAAATTATGTGTCCCCAAAGAGTGGATAAAATTTCTCCTTAAGTCATAAACCACTAGGTTCAGAGGTTTGGACCAACTCTTTCAAGGGAGAGCCTAAGTCTAAGTACATCTGTTCCTGAGAGACTGGGAAAAGAACCACATAGCTGAAGCTGGCTGCATACACACTGCTTGGATTAGAAAACATAGCCCTCTTTTAAAAACAAAGCTGGGATGGAAAGCTGTTCTTCCCCCTGACACTACAGAATCTACTTGAAAAAGTAGGGAGAAGTGTGTGCTTCATCAGATGACAGGAAAAAGAAAAAAAAAAAAAAAAAAACTACAATAAATATGAGAAAACAAGGAAATATCTCAATAAGCATAGACAGCCCAAAAGAATGCACAGAAACATCAGGAAAATAATTCAGAATACTCATAGTGATGAAACTAAATGAGATGCAAGAGAAAACAGATCACCAAGTCCAGGAAATGAGGAAAACATTCTGTGACTTGAAGGAGGATTTCATAAGGGGATAGCATCATTAAAAAAAAAAATTGAATACAGTTTATAGAGATGAAGACTGTAATATAAGAAATCAACACCCCCTCCCAAAAAAAGTATTAATAGCAGATTGACCATGTGGAATCTGATCTAGAAGACAAAACCTCTGACTTACAGAATAAAAGGAAAAAAAAATAATAATGGGGAAAAATGAGGATAACATTGAAGAAATATTAGATACCATTAAACATCCAAATATCTGAACAATTGGTATTCCAGAAGGTGAAGTATCAGATAAGGGCATAGAAAATCTATTCCATGAAATACTTCTAGAAAATTTTACAACCTAGAGAAACATTTAGACACCCAAACACAGAAAATATAAAGAATACCAAATAGAATCAACATAGGAAGATTCTCTCCCACCACACATTATAGTCAATTCATAAAAATAAAAAAAACAGACAAGATCCTAAAAATAGCAAGAGAGAAAAATCAAGTCACTCATAGAGATTATTCTATTAGGCTAACATCAGACCTCTCAACTGAAATAATGCAAGCAAGGAAAGAATGAACTGACATATTCAAAACATTAAAAGAAAAATAATTTAATCTAAGAATACTATACCCATCAAGATTATCCTTCAAATGAGAAGATAAAATGAAATCATTCTCAGATCAACAAAACCTGAAAGAATTTACCAATCCTATACCAGCTCTTTGAAAAGTACTGAAAGAAGTACTATATGAGGGAAACTAAAGAAAAACAAACAATAATAACCAAGAAAATGTCTTAAAAATAACAAGAATAAGTCTGCAGATATCATTAATAACCTTGAAGGTTAATGGATTAAATTTTCCAATTAAAAGACACGGACTAGGTGAATGGATGGATATATATATATAAATATATATTCCACCCCACCCCCCCAGGAGCCCTCTATATGCTGCTTGTAAGAAACACACCTCATGGATAAAGACATACATAGACTGAAAGTGAAGAGCTGAAAGTGAAAAATATATTCAGTGTAAATAGAAATAAAAAGAAGGCTGACTTGCAATACCGATATCAGACAAAATAGGCTTTAAGACAAAAACTGTAAGAAGAGACAATAAAAGACACTATATCATATTAAAAGGGATAATCCACCAAGAAGATATAAAGCTTATAAATATTTATGCCCCCAGCACTGGAGCACCCAAATACATGAAAGAAAGACGGTCTAAATGTAAAGTGAGAGATAACTGCAATACACTAATTGTTGGGGAATCTCAATACCCCAAGTCTCCTTAGGATAGATCATCCAGACAAAAAAATAAGCAAAGAGAAACAGGAGACAAATGATACCATAAATCAAATGAACTTGATAGACATCTATAGAACTTTTCACCACACAACTACAAAATACACATTTTTTGTCATCCCCACATGGAACATTTTCAAGGACTGACCACATTATAGGGCACAAAATAAACCTTTACACATTCAAACATATAGAAATTATATCCAGCGTATTTTCAACCACAATGAAATTAAACTTGAAACTAACTGCAGAAAGAACCCTAAAAAATACATAGAACATGGAATCTAAACAACCTACTCTGGAATGACTTCACAACCACTGAAGAAATTAAGACTGAAAGAAAAGATTTATTAAAACTAATGATAATGAGCACACATTTTTCATAATCTATGGGACACAGTGAAAGCAGTCCTAAGAGGAAAGTTATTAGCCATTTCTAGTCACAAAGAAAAGGTGGAAAGGTGGCAAATAGGCAACCTAATGAAACATTTCAGAGAACTGGAAAAAATAATAACAACAGCAACAAATACCAGGACAAAAGAAGTAAATATTACAGCAGAAATAAATAGAGAATAAAAGAACTATGCAGAAAATAAGTGAAACCAAAAACTGGTTCTTTGAGAATATAAACAAAGCTGGCATGCCATTAGCTAGATAATGAAGAACAGAGAAAGGAACCAGATAAATCAAATCAACAATGAACCAGACAATAGTAAAACAGACATAACAGAAATACAAAAGATCATAAGAGAATACAATGAGTAATTAAATGCCAACAAACAAAATATCCTAAATGAGATGTACAAATTTCTGGACCCATATAATCTACCAAGAATGAATCGGGAAGACAGAAAGCCTAAATAGATAAATAACCAACAATGAGAATGAATTAGTACTAGTTTCCCAAGAAAGAAAAGCCCAGGTCCCAATGACTCCACTTCTGAATTCTATAAAACTTTAACTAAGAGCTAACCCCAATTCTACTCTATTTCTAAAGATCCACAGGAAGTAACACTCACAAATTCATTCTACAACCCCTGCCCCCATCATCCAATTCCAAAACCAGACAAGAAAAAAAAAAAAAAAAAAAAAAAAGAAAGAAAGAAAGAAAGAAAGAAAGGAAGGAAGAAAGAAAACTACAGACCAATATTCCTAATGAATATAAAATAAAAAATTCTCAGTAAGATACTAGCAAATTGTATGCAACGACACCTAAAAAAGATTATATACCATGTCCAGGTAGGCTTTATTCCAAGGATGCAAGGGTGGGCCAACATATGCAAAAAAATAAATGTAATACATTGCATTAACAGAAGGAAAGATTAAAAACTATATGATCATGTTGATCAATGTGGAGAAAGAATTTGATAAAATATAGCACTCATTCATGATTAAGACTCTCAACAAAATCATCATAGAAGGGACATTCCTCAACAGAATAAAAGCCATATATGAAAAACCCATAGCTAACAACATTCTAAATGGGGGAAAGCTTTCAGCTTTTCTGTTAAAACTGGAACAAAATAAGGCTGCCCATTTTCTCCACTCCTCTTCAACATATTATTGGAAGTTCCAGCCAATGCAATCAGACAAAGAAAGTCAAATAAAAGGCATCCAAATAGAAAATAATAATAATAATAAAGAAGTGAAAGTTATCTCTATTTGCAGATATCATGATTATATATTTAGAAAAGTCTAATTAAAAAAAAAAAGCTACTGGGAGTGATAAATTAATTCAGTAAAGTGGCAGGACATCAACATACAAAAATCTATATAGGGTTTTTATATACCAACAATAAACAGACTGAGATAGAATTAAAGAAAGCAATCTCATTTATAATAGCCACCAAAAAAAGCAAGATACCTACAAGAAACTTAACCAAATAAGTGAAAGACCTCTACAAGAAAAACTATGAAAAACTGAAAAAAAGAAATTGAAACTGACACAGAGAAGTGGAAAGATATCTCATGTTCATATATTGGAAGAATTAATATAAACAAAATATCTATTTTACCCAAATTAATTTACAAATCCAATGCAATTCTGTTCAGATTACCAGAGATATTCTTCACAGAAATAGGAAAAAAAAAAATTTGTCTGAAGTTATAAAAGCTTCCATATTGCCAAAGCAATACTGTGCAAAAAGAATAAAGTAGGAGACATCTCACTGAAAACATATTACTAAGCTATGATAATCAAAACAACATGACACTGGTACAAAAATATGCATGTAGACTAATGGAATAGAATAGTGAATCCAGAAATAATCCCCAAAACATACAACCAACTGATATTCAGCAAACAGCTCAGGTAGTATAATGGGTAAAAGCAAATTTTTTCAGCAAATGGTGCCAGAAAAAAATGAATCTTGGCCCCTATATTTCACTACCAACAAAATCAACCAAAACTGATGAAAAATCTAAACATAAAACATCAAACTATAAAACTACTGGTGGGAAACACAGAGGAAACTTATAGAGCTGTTGGAGTAAGCAAAAATTTAAACAAGATCCCCAAACCACAAGCAATAATCCTAAAAACAGACTTGTGGTACTACATCAGGCTAAAAACCTTCTGTGTGGCAAAAGAAACAATAAGTAAAGTGAAGAGACTACCCTCAGAATGGGAGACTATATTTATAAACTATCCCTCAGAAAAAGGGACTGATAACCAGAATTTACAGAGAACTTAAAAAGTTTATCCACAAATAAACAAACAAACAAACAATTTGAGATGGTATGGTGGCTAAGGAGCTGCTCTGCCATGTGTCTGGCAGTGATTTGAGTCCTGGACATGGTAGCTTGAAAATCACGCTGGCTTGTGTGCCCCAAATTCCAAGAGGAAAATGGAGAAGGGATGTGGCATGATCATTCCCCCTGGCAGCTAATTTCTCACCTTCCCTCCCACTGTTTCTCTCTGTCAGTCTCTGGTGAGGGCACATGCCCTATGTCAAAAACATAAATGAATGAATGAATGAATAAATTAAAAATACAATTGAAAAATGGGCAAATGAGTTGAATAGATGATCTCTCAAAAGAAGACATACAATTGTCTAAAAGGCATATGAAAAAATGTTTAATGTCTCTTATCATAAGAAAAATTCAAATCAAAACCACAATGAGATACCATTTAACTCCAGTCAGAATGACTAAGCTAGAAAACTTAAAAGAATTTGTACTAGCAGATGGCAAAATGGTTACATCACTGGACTCCCATATAATTGACTGGAGTTTGAGTCCTGGACAGGTGGCTTAAAACTTATGCCAGATGCATGTGCATGCATGCCCAGAATCTCCAAAGGAGAATGGAGGAGAAGGGACTGAAGTGTAGCCACCCCCCTGGGGATGACTTTTTGCTTTCTGCCCCTCTATTTCTCTCTGTATCTCTCTGGTGAGCACATGTATCCTATAACAAATATCTTTCTCTCTTAAAGTTTTTTTTTTTTTTTTTTTTAAGAATTAAGTGCCTGCAAGGTTGTGGTGGCAAAGGAACCCTTATAAGCTGTTGAAGGAAAGTATAATTGACCATACCCACTGCGGACAGCAATGTGGACCGTCCTCAAAAACCTAAAAATAGAACTACCATATGATCCAGCAGTTCCACTCCTGGGTTTCTTCTCCAAGGATAGGAAAACTCTGTCAGAAAAACACTTGTGCATTCATGTTTATTCCAGCAGAATCCACAGTTGTTAGGACATGCAATAAATCCAAATATCCAAGAGCAGATAAATGAATTAAACAAATGTGGCACTATATACCATAGAAAACAATGAGATCCTGACATTTGATGCAAAGTGGGAAAATATGGAAGATTTAATGCTAAGTGAAGCAAACAAGACTATTAAAAAGAGGCATTCTATGACCTCACTTAATGTATACCAAATGTCTGCACTATATGGCAGAAACTGAGAGATCAGAAGATATAAGCACAGAGAGGCATCTGTAGATACTAGAGACAACATAGGAGTGGGTGGGTAATAGAGGGTCATACGAAGGGAATGAGGGGGAAAAAACACTTAAAAGTCCAAAAACAAAATGTTATCTGGTGAAGATAGTATATGTGGTAATATCTTTGACACTCTATTCATGCATGAAAAAAACATTCTGTACAGATGTGCACTGAGTAAATGTAAAAGAGAGAGACTGAAAGAGAATGGGCAACTCAATAGAATAAAAGATGATATTCTCACTACGTATCTTGTATTCAGAATACATTTTTTAAAAACCTCTTACAAATTACAAATAAATGAGGAAAAGATAGATGCCAATAGAAAATAGGCATCATGCCTTTGATGTTTCACATACATAGAAATGCAAATGACTCATGAACGTAGGAATGGTGATCAAACTTATCAGTCATGAGGAAAATGCACACAAAACTATGTGATATTATCACATTCCTAACAGAAAGGCTATAATATCTACACATGCCAAATATTGGTGATAATTGGGGAATCAGGATTTTTCCTGATACAACTACTTTGAAAATTTGAGTTTCTTATAAAATTAAACACACAGTATTACCCAGAAATTCTACTCTTGGTTACATGCTCCACAGTATTCCAGCAACATCCACTAAAAATTCTTTTTAGTCCACTTTGTGTTTCTTTGGTGACTTTATTACAAATCAAGACACTCTATGTCTTTGGGTTTATTTCTGGACTCCTTTGATCTATGTGTTTGTTCCTAAGCCAATACCACAATTTCTTAATTACTGTCTCTTTATAGCAAGTCCTGAGATCAGGTATTTCAAGACCTTGATATTTTTCCTTGAGATTGCCTTGAAATTATTCCCATACAAATTTTTAAATTTCTTGTTAATTTCTACAAACAAAACAAATAAAATGCCTAATTTTTAAATTGGAACTGCTATGAATCTATAGAACATTTTGATAAGAATTAAAATCTTAATGATTTGATTTTTCTCGGGTACGTTTTAAGTTTTCTTCTATCTTTAGAATAATGCAGTTCTGCATACTATTTCCTACAATTTTGTTAATAAAGCTGAATCATAAATTGTTTACACATTCTGCATAGCTGCCTGTGAAGTTTATGAACACAAAATTAAGTAATGGCTATAAAAAGTTGAAACTCTTTCCATTTTGTTTCTTTCAAGATATTTACATTTGTTTGTGTGTATTTATTTTCTTCACCATCATTAAATTTCCCCATTGAAACCCTTTGGTTGTTTGGTTCTAATTTTACCTAAAATAATAGTGGCTCAAGACTGGCCATTAGCATTCTTTCCAGTACTAGAAACAATCCGCATTTGTGTTTACAGTGGAGAGTTATAAATTACACTGAAATATCATTCAGTTAGAGTCATTCTCCACGACTGTAAAGAGATGGATGGTCTCCAGGGGAGGGTTGTCATAAAAAGGAAAATCAAACCAGCTGAATAATACAATAAGTCGCTATATAAAGCTAGCTCAGCCAAGCAGGGATATGAAAGGTGGCAGCCTTTGAGGAGATGGCTGACAGATTTCATTTGTCGAGGATCAGATCTTGCCCTAGTGCCACATGTCATATTTTTCCACCACCCTTTCGGTGTTCTACAGGCACCCTCTCCAGGTGCAGTCAGGGGATTAAGCAGAGGCTGCCAGTTAAAGGCCAGACATGGTTAAGTCAAGTGTATGAAAAGCAGCCATTTTCTCCTCTCTTCCTTGCTGTAAGGTTCAAGCCATCTCTCCAGTTGATTTGCTAATCGTGTAGAAAGAATGTGAGGCTAGAAACAATGTTTGACTTTTCTTCTACTTTCTGTCTAGCTGCTCTCTCTCCCTTTCTTCTAGATTATTCTATTTCCCATTTGCTCTTTCTTAATTATACTTTAGCTTCTATTGTTTTAATGTAATTTTCCCTCCCTTCCCTTGTCCATTTGCTTTCTCTCTCTTTTTTCTGTTTCCTTAAATATACAAATGTAATTTTAATATAATTCTTGTATATTTATTACTTATGAATATATTACATCTTGATTGAATAGAAGGATCTCCATCCAAAAGTTGTCTGAAGTTCATTCTTCCTGCTTCAATTCTCTTGAAGAAAATGTTTCTTGACCTCTTCACTCGATCTTTCTGTTCTATCAACCTTCTTTTTCTTTTTGATACAAATGTATGCATGCATGTATGTGTGTGCCCACTCTCTTTCAAGGCAATGTAGTAGGCACTGAGAACTAAAAAATGAGTAAAAAAATTTTAAATTTTTTTATTTCTTACCTAGAGCATTTCACCATCTTACCCTTTCAGTTTTCTTAGTCTTCACAATTAAGAACTGTAGTCCATAGGTCAGCCCATGGTCTAGTGGTTAACATGGTTGGGTCTCACATGACAAACTGCACAGAGTCCAAGATCCAGTGTCTTCAGAAACTCACAAGACATATGTATGTGTGTGCCCAAAATCCTGAAGGAAGGGGGAGATGGAGAAGGAACTGTGTCATGACTATCCCAACTGGAGGTGCATGCTCGCTCTCTCTCTCTCTTCAACTAATGCATAGGCCCACTAGCAAATTGAAAGAAAAAAAAAAGCTGCAATCTCATTTCAATAAGGAATCAAAGACTTTCATAATAAAGACCATATAGAGTTCACTTATAAGCATAAGACATGGCATTCAGAGATTTAAAAATTATGTACAAACATATGCAATGTTACTATAAATATAAAAAATGTTATGATTTGTTCTCCTAAGGAAATACAGGAATCTGAGATTTGGTTCAATCCGAGGTTCTAATATCTAGGTCTCAATGTGAGAGTAGATGATTCTCCATCAACTTTTTTTCTAATTCTCTAATTCTCTAATTTTACCATTTTCTCTTTTCTAATTTCAATGCAATTGCTGTCAGTGCAATCAAATTTATCAAAATTATTTTAATAAACATGGTTGAGATATAAGGCAAAAGCAAATAAAAAAGAGATGTTAACTTTACAAAATGAATCAGGTATCCTAACAACTTGCCCTTATTATCCCGGCTATGTATCATGTATGATTGCTTATGTTCTCATGAACATGTGTGTATATATACACACAGAACATGTACTGATAAAGTTTTAAGTCCATCATACAATAAATCTGGAGGGGACCAGCAGTGAGCGTAATGGCTATGTCGCTGGACTCCCATGTAGTTGACCGCGGTTCACGTCCCGGACTCGGTGGCTTAAAACTCACGCCGGGCATGTGTGTGTGCGTGCCCAAGATCCCCGGGAGGAGAATGGAGGAGAAGGGATTACGGCGTGGCCATATCCCCTAGGGGGTGATTTCTCACTTTCTGTCTCTCTGTCTCTATCTGTCTGTCTGGCGAGCGCACACGCCCTACGGCAAAAACCTCTCAAAAAGAAAAAAAAGATTAAAAAGAAATCTGGAGGTATAGTGTATATAAGTACCTGAGTTAATAATGTTGACATTAATTTTGACATTAATATTGTATTTTCACTGTGTGTACTATTTTTGTAAATGATCATTTTAAACAATAAAAGGTATTGAATCTAGGTTTAAATACTACACTACTGTGAAAAACATCATAAAACATTCTAAACAATAGATCTTTATTTATATTTGAAATAATAATTTGTGACATACTTACTTTAAAGTTTGACGATCTAAAACAAGCTTTTAAAAAATACTTTGTCAACCAGGAAGTTACTATCATTTAATGTCTTGATGGTATCCTTTTATAAATATTGGAAATAGTTGAGGATATCTTACTAGAAGTAGTCAGTCTGGAATATTTATGCAAGATATACAACTGTAAGCAATTTTCTCAGGAACAAGATTTGATTATTCTCTGTTTTCAGTCTACTAAATTAAGCCCTGATACTCTTTCACAGATAATGGTAGAAGGCATGTACTTCCTAGGTCAGATTCAAAGAATTTCATTAATCATGGCACAGCAAGTGACATGAGTTGCTGTCCATTCCACTTGCTCCCTGAATTCATGGAGAGACCCTTTGTAGATGCCCACATGCACAGTAGATTATATTGCAAACGAGGATCACCACGCTTAAGAAATTTACCATTTCATAGTAAGCAGTAAGCAAATAAACACTTGTCCTTGAAAGAGATGTTACTTAATTTCTCAATTGCTTGCTATAAACATAACACTAAGAAATGGCCCAGGTAAAAAGTGATCAAAGCATTGAATTACAGCACCCTCCAAAACATGCAGGAGCCTGAGGTCCATAGAGAAGAGTCTCAATAATGTCTCTCATACCCTTTTTCATTTCTTTGTAAAGGGAAGGTATGTTGGGCTCTAAATAACTTGGTATTTGCCACAATTAGGAACTTAGCTTTAGAATTTTAAACCAAGAATTATATGTAAAAATTGTAGTCAATTTAGAGTCAGATTCCACTAACATGCACTTGATGCCTACTATGGGACTGTTACTGAGCTGGGCGCATGTGATCACTGAGTGCTTAAGAAAACATTCTGGAAAAAAGGGCTTTTTACAACAGTATTTTAAACAGCACTGTGTAAGAAGAAGCAAGGCAAAACAGGAGCTATTGTCTAGCCAGTGATCAATTTCAGACTGCTTCAGATTGCCTCTGGTGATATCATTCTCACCATCTCATAATGTTTTGCAAGTTGTTAGGAAAGAGGCATTAAATCACCCAGTCAGTAGAGCTGTTCTCTTCCCTATAACTCATATGAATCAACTATGTACAGGAAATAATCATTTAATCACTCTGATGCCATTCTCTTAGATAAAGCACAACCACTTTTTCTAGAGTTACAGTACAAATATTGGAGATCTGTTTATTCACATAAAGCAAAAATGTCAAAAAATTTATGATTTCTATCCTTATGTGAGGTCTGTGCATGTGCATACATCCAAACACACACATACACATACATACAGGCACATGCATATATGTGCATGCATGAATTGAGTTGCACTCTTGTCACTCTTCCAATCATTGTCCTTTTAACAAGAGTTCTCAATTGCAACAGACAATAATTTTCTTTTAGGTTTGCTATAGGGCATGTACACTCATGGAGAGAGACAGAGAGGGAGAGAGAGAGAGAGTGGAAGTACCACCCAGGGAGGATGACCACATTACAATGCTTTCTCCTCCACTCTCTCCTCAGGATTTTGAGCACACACACACAAGCACTTGGTATCTTTATTTTTCAAGCTGCTGGGTCTGGAACGCAAACTATACAGTTGGTCATGTGGGATCCAGTCACCTTAGCCACCATACCACCTGGCTCATCTGCAATAACCAATAAATTATTCTACAGCTTTCACTCTGGTTTATTCCATTATCTATTATCAAAATTTTAGGCAGGGGATCAGCAGATGGTATAATTTGTAGGTCGCTGGACTCCCACGTAGTCTCTGTCTCTCCAGCAAGCGCACATGCTCTATAGCAAAAATCTCTCAAAAAGAAAAAAATCTTAGGCAGATGGGTATTCAAAACATAAATATAATCACTTATCTTCATGCTAAAACCATACAATGGTTTCCCATTTTAATTGGGTTAAAACAAATCTCCTTAACAACACCTAAACTTTGTAGAATTTCTGTATTAGGAATATGAAAAGTATGACACACAAGCTAAATAAATTTACAAGTTTGCTTATAAATAAAGTTTTATTGGGATATGGACCTATTTACTTATGTATTATCTATGACTGATTTTGTGTTATGATGATATGGTTGAGTAGTTACAACAGAAACTATATAGGGAGCAAAGTAATAAGTAATAAAAAAAAGACAAAGGAAAAAACCTATTCCCTGTATATGTTTCTACTGGTGTATAACCAATTACTCTAAAAGTAATAGTTTGAAACCATAAAAATGTATTATTTTCCATGTTCAGGATCCTCTTCTAGTTGCCCTTTTTTTTTTTTTTTTTTTTTTTTGTTTTTGCTATAGGGAGTGTGTGCTTGCCAGAAAGACAGAGAGAGACAGAGAGACAGAAAGTGAGAAATCACCCCCCAGGGGAGATGGCCACGCTGCAATCCTTTTTCCTCCATGCTCCTCTTGGGATCTTGGGCACGCACGCATACGCACCCGGCGTGAGTTTAAGCCACTAGGTCTGGTACTCGAACCACATTCAACTACGTGGGAGTCCAGCGACATAGCCATTACGCTAACTGCTGGTCCCTAGCTGCCCTATTTTGATCATTTATTTCCTAGGAGTTGCAGGACTGTTGTTTTCTTTTTTCTCTTTTTCTTTCTTTTTTTTTTTCACATTATTTATTTATTTTTTTGTATATACTTTCAATCATATTGTTTGGCTTATAATGAGACCATTTCAATATGTGAACATTTCTCCCCAGACCCGTTGATCAAAATATCTTCAACAGATAACACCACACCTCCCCATCCCATCAATGCTCTACCTCTGTATCCCTTCTTCAAATGCCCTTCCTTGTTTTCTTAATAGCTGCCAATAAGCAGCTGCTTTCAGCTCCTAGTTTAGCTCACATTTCTTGCCACATGGTTACCTCCATACTCAAGTCAGCAAAGGAGTTAAATCCTAATACATCAGCAAAATTCTTTCACAGAAGTACCTAGATTAGTGTTTTATTTAATATTGTTTAAAAAATAATATAAAAGTAATCAAAATTAAAAACAACTGTATACAGTGTCCGAAAATCTTAAGGACTATTTTAGAATTCTGTTGTATGATATTTTAAAGAAAATATTTGCTTACCGTGGTCTGGGACTTGCTGTACAATCTAGACATACAATTCATGATGAAAGCTTTGCTGCCTATGTCCCAGGCATACAGGCTTTTACCTAGCTACCATACTGAGTGGGCACCCTTCTGCTATGATCCTTTTTATATACTAGTTCTACTGTTTAGAACACGTCTCTCCCTAATTTGTACCTGGTTAAATCCTTCTGTTTTCATCTATTAGCCCATAGTCACTCTCCAGGAAGAATACACTTCTAATGTCACACTAGGTCCTTGCAAACCATGTTTCAGTGGGTTTTAGCAATTTTCACAGTTGTAACTATTTGTCATGTGATTATTTGTTAGGGTTGTCAAAAGTCCTGGAACTGAGGGAGATCTTGGGATATGAACTTTCAATTTAAAACTGGGTTGATCCTCGATAAACAGAGAGAGTTAGTCATCCTATTATTTTAGTAATTTTAATATCTGATTTGCCATGTATTTCTAAACATTATAAATTCAGATACCATACTTTGCATTTACCAAGTTCTTGTGTTTTTTACTTACAGTAAATTCTCAATAAATACCAAGCTGTTTTTAATAAACGCCTTAAAAAGTGAACAGAGATGTGTCTTTCTACTTTCTTCTACATAGATTTTTGGTTCAGGCTTTCTCATATTCATGTTTTTAATATTGCCTACCTGTCACTTATACGCCCTACCACTAAGGCACACCTATGAACATTTGGGAGAGTGTTAAATGAAACATGGAACTTAAATTATAAAGGAAATTCAATTAAGCGATGGAAGTCAAGTAGTAGTTGGTAAAAAAAAAATTCAATATAAGGTTTGTAGCCAGATATCTCCAAGTTACAATCCAGTCTTACCTCTACCTAACTCTTGGGCACATTATATCTTAGTCCATTTGGGCTGCTATACTCTGGGAGCCTGAAACAGCAGACACTTAATTTCTCACAGCTCTAGAGGCTAAAAAGTCCAAGATGAGGGCACTAGCAAAATAGATATCGAGTGAAGGGGCCCTCTTACTGGATCACAGATAGTTATCTTCTTGCTATGTCTTTATATGAAAGAAAATCTGAGAGATCTCTTTTGTAAGGCTCTAACCCATTCATGACAACTCTATACTTAAGACCTAACTACCTACCAATGGTTCTGCATTTGAATATCATAATTTGGGATAGGATTTCCACAAAAGAATTTTGGGTGAATACAAACATTCAGTTTATATCAGGTAATAACTCTAAACTTTACTTGATTAGTCCACTATAGGAAAATAATGCCCAGCTCAAGGAGCATTATTGAGTAATAAATAAGGTAGCATATCATATACCCAGGAATCACTAGTTACCTAACAATAATAGGTTCAGGTGTCTTTCTCTCTTTGTAGGATTCTGTCATCTCTTCTATTCCTGATTTTGTTTCTTTATTTTTGTTTAGTTTTTGGTAAGTAATTGTAGTTAAATACTCCCAGTCACATGTTAGCTGATTAATATCATATGAGAGAGAACCATAGTACTGGGGGGATAGGGGAACCTAGGAAGAGTCATTTTATATCCACCAAATAACTTGTTAATTTAGGTGTAGATGTCATTAGCCAAAAAAGCATTTAACCTGTGTATTTTTGTATATGTCATCTAACACCAAGATTTTAAATTTGTTATTATTTGTTTATTTTCCTTAAATAATTTCAATTTTTCTCAAAATATTTATGGCTTATTTTATATTGAAATTTATATAGAGGCTTTATACGATGATTGTTCCCTTCACTATTGATTTTTAACAACAATTAAAATAACTTTGAATAGATATTCTAAAGACAATAAAATAGTTCATCGACAGTTTAGTGAGGGGATTTTTTTCCTCCTTAAGTCCACTTAGAAAGCAGCTATTCTGGAAACAAGAAGGATAAAGAAAGGGAGGAGGTTATAAACAGAGAAGCTGTTCCAATGTGTTTGACACTGATATATGTCAACTCTGGGAAGCGTTGAAAGACCGTATACACTGAAGCATTACATGCATAAAGATCGAGATCCTTCTGTGACTGGCAGCTGAGATCAGAGTCAATCAAAATTTCCTTTCAGAAATTTCCACCACTTGCTGAAGGACTGTATTATAAACCAAAGTCCCCCTTGTGAGTGAGGTCTTTCAAGATCATTCCAACACTGCTGTGGAAATTACACTTGGAGAGGAATAGGAAAATAAAGGATTTATTATACTCACAGGTCTTCAAGAAAGACATATGTGTGGCGTGCTACTCAAGGGGCCATATGGGAGGACCTCCCAGGAAGTATGCTCAATCAGGCAGGTGGGAATAAGAGTAAGAAAGAAAGAAAAGCTGTGAGCAAGTGTTTCATTGCAGGTCAGGGAAGAGTACACAAGCAAAAGACATGAGAAGATTCCATTGGTGTATTTGAATGTCACTAGTTCACACTCAGAGACTGAAAGAAACAAGAAGGGAAACGTGACAGGGACCAGTCTCAGCACATTGGTGTACCTGGTAACCTGGGGAGTGTTTACAGCATGTTTGTGCAGATGCTGAGGAATGAAAAAATAAAATGTTTTAAAAATGTAAGATATAGGGAACCAGCAGTTAGCGTAATGGCTATGTCGCAGGACTCCCACGTAGTCGACCGCGGTTCGTGTCCCGGATCCAGTGGCTTAAAACTCACCCTGGGCGCGTGTGCGTGCGTGCCCAAGATCCCGAGAGGAGAATGGAGGAGAAGGGATTGCGGTGTGACCATCCCCCCTGGGGGGTGATTTCTCGCTTTCTGTCTCTATGTCTCTCTCTGTCTGTCTGGCGAGCGCACGCGCCCTACAGTGAAAATCTCTCCAAAAAAAAAAAAAAAGAGAAAAATGTAAGATATAGGGGCCAACAGGTGGTGTGTTGGTTAAAGTACTGCATTCCACATGGCTGACTCTGGTTTATGTTCCGGATCTGGTGGCTTGAAATCACTCCAGGCGCATATGTGTACATGCCCAGAATCTCAGTAGGAGAATGGAGAAGGGATTGTGGTGTGGCCATCTCCCTCTGGGGGTGACTTCTCTCTACCTACCTCTCTCACCACTCTGTCTGATGAACACATGCACTCCATGAAAAAAAAAAAATTATGCTATAAAGATACACAGTGTCCTTGTCCAGAGAGTGTAGGTTAATATGATAATATAGTGACACTGATGTAAATGGTTTTTACATGTTTTTGAAAGATGTAACATAAATCACAGAAAGATTTAATGCCACATCTGGAATATTATTGAACAATAAAAAGGAACAGAGTCTTGATACACATAGCTTGGACGAATTTCAAGAATTTTATGCTGAATGAAAATAACTGGATTCCAAAGTATGTGTACAATATACTTAAATCTGTATAATTCTAAATATCATAAAATTATAGAAATTGAAAACAGATTGGTGGTTGTCAAAAGATAGCGGTCATTAATGGTTATGTCAGCCAGTATAATCATAAAATAGTAGCATGAGAGTGTTTTGAAATGAGAGAATCTCTCTCTCCTGATGCATGTGTGTGTATGTGTGTGTGTGTGTGTGTGTGTGTGTCTGTGTGTGTGTATGTGCTTATTTATTTATTTGCTAGAGTGTATGTGAGCTTGTAACAGAGAGACAGAGAGAGCCAGAAAAGCACCTCCCAGTTGGGTGTGGCCACACTGCAATCTACTCTCTTACATTTCTCCATCCCTTCAGGATTTTGGGCATACACATTAAAGCACCTAGAGTGTTTTTCAGGTGGCCTGAGTCAGGATTTCAACTGTGTGATTGGACGTGTTGGATGCAGCTCACCTAATCATGAATCCATGATGTTGGCTCCTATTTCTGTATCTCGATTGTGGTGATAGTTATACAAATTTAAGAATGTGATAAAATGTCTAACAACTATATACACAGGCATGCAAAACTAAAAATAAAAAAGCAAATTAGTACACAAATCTGTGAGATCTCTGTTAGATCTCTGGTCTAGTTAATTGTTCTGCGCCATCAATGACTATTTCCTGTTTTGATAATCTATATTTATGTATGATGTTAGCATGGGATAAACTTAACACGAGTAAATAGAGCATCTCTGTAATGTGTTTTTCAGCCTCCTGTAGCTCTATAAGCACTTTAAAATAAAAAGCCAATGTGGTTAAGGCAGCTGGATCCCACCTGGTCAAAGGAGTGGTTCAAGTCCCACAGGTGGACACATGGGCTTGGAAAACGTGCTGAACACATGTGCAGGCATGTCCCAAATCCCAACAGGAGAGTGGAAAAGAAAAAAATTGTGCTTTGGTCATCCCCCATGAGTGGTGCTTTCTCACTTTTCCTCTCTCTCTCTGTTTCTGGTGAATGCACATGCCCTATAACAAAAACTACATAATAATAATATTAATAAACTAAATTTAAAAATAAATATATAAATAAAAGGTTTTTAAAAATACAACATATGTTCTAGGCATTATTGTCATTGCTGGAGATTTCAGAAGTGGAATAAATTAAATGGATTTCTTATCTTTGTGGAACTTACATTCTAACAGAATAAACATGGAAGAAAGGGCAATCCAGAAAGCAAATAATTATGTAATATTGTGTTGGAAAATGATTCCATGAAAGAAAAACAATGTAATGAATGAGCCCAAAGTTCTTTTTTCAGATGGAGTAGTCAGAGGAGTTAACTCTATAATGGTGACATTTGAAATATAAAATATTTGGATTTTCAGAAGGGAAAAATGTTTTCAGATAATTTATCTATTTATATAAAACTAACTGGACATGCTCCTATTGCTGGAAAGAAAATGATGTACACAGGTGGAAAGAGAAGTAGTTCTGTGGGTGGTTATTAAAGATTTTTGCTGAGGTTGGCAGGTGGCATAGTGGTTAAGGGCACAGGACTCCCACATGTCCAACTGTGGTTCAAATCCTGGATCTAATGGCTTGCTTTCTCACTCTCCCCCAACACACTCTGTCCCTCTCTGGCCAAATTTTTAAAGATAAATTAATAAATAAATAAAATTAAGTATAATTATTCTTAAAAGAAAAAAACTAAAAAAATTTTGTGTTTAGAGAAAGTAATAAAAATAGAGTATTATAATCAGTCAATATACTACACAAAAGTAGTATGTAATTAGTTAATAATTTAATTATTATAGCCACATTTTCATTAGTCATTTGACACAATTTAGATAGAAAATTCCTTATCTGAGTTGATTTTCACAAGCACCCTGAAAACTATACTCTATTTTACAAGAGGCTATATTTGACAGATGAGGAAACTGAGGCTTACAGAGGTAAAATAAATTGCCCAAACACACAGATTCTATACTAAAAGAGAGAATTAAACCCAGTACTATTAGGTTCCAAGGGATGCTTATAATCAGTATTTCCCAGAAAAGATGGAAGAAAGGGCAACCCAAAAAGAGACACCTGGACATGTGAAGACATCTGGCAGACCAGAAGAGAAAGCAGCTTCCTCCTGTTCATCTAAGCTATGCTGAGGCTCCCAGTACAGCAGTAAGATCATTGTAGACTGGGGTAGGCAATTTACAGTAGCTATATTACTAACATAGTTCTTTTCAAAATCCTAATAGGTAGGTATTAGTACCATTTCACTGATGAAAAAGTTAGGACTAAATGGAGAAATCCACTTAACCAACATATTTCTGGTAAGGAAAGAACTGGAAATTACCAGAATCAATGCCACCTGCTCCACTGATGTTAGATCCTGCTAACATTATTTGGTCCTGGTATTCTTTTTCCTGCTAAATTTCATCAACTACCTTTATCAACATTAAGTATCTACTTACAGATCAGAGTTGCCACAGGGGATATTATTATTTACCATCAGGAATATATTAATCCTAATATCTAGCATTCCATGATTCTTCATTCTGTAAAATAAATTAGGATCTCCTCTACAGGCATTTTTGTCCTTTCTTTCCTCTGGCTAGTAGGTAGCAGCTATACTGCGAGTAGGCCTCAAAGCAGACATCATAAACAGCACAAGGTTTAGTCCTTTCTGTGTCCTTGAAGAGCATTAGAATGTAACATGGAGGCTTTTAGTTAATTCTACAGAAAAGAAAATTTAAAATAACTCATTGTAGTAGATAATTCAACATAGCAGAGAAAAGTACAAGCCATGTAATTAGACCAAACTAGACTTTTTTTTCTGTTCTCCATGACCATGACCAAATAATTTAACCACACTACGACTCAATTTCCTCATGTGAAAGATTGCTAAAATAATGCATACAAAAAAGTTTTTGAATTTGGATTCTAACCAATGGGACTCCTTTGATTTTTAAGCTAGAGTTGACATGAACCATTTACAAGATCAGTGCAGTTGCTTAGTGATGAATGAAGGAGAAGATGTGACAGTAAATTGGGACATATTAGGAAGCTATTGCATCACCCCATGTAAACAGGAGGGCATGACAAACTTCAGCTATTGTTCATAGGTTAGTGGTTTCATCCTATTTCTGGGTGGACTACTTCATCATAAAGGGACAAAACGAGATGTCACAATAGAATTTTCCTGCTCTAGAGGACTATCTAAATAAATTTAGCTAATTTATAGAATTAACTAAAAGCATCCATATTAAATTCTAATCCTCTACGGGAACACAGAAACAACAAAGTCTTGTGTTGTTTATCATGTCTGCTTTGGTGCCTACCCACAGTATAGCAGCTACCACTAGCCAGAGTAAAGAAAGAAAAATAATCACACTGCATTTTTCCAGAGGTTTAGTGATAGATCTCATACAAAGTTCTAAGCAGTGTTCTACAGATTACAGCAAACGAATATTTATACTCTTGATCTTCCATTTTATAAGTAGAAATGACTAAAACAGAACATGAGATTTGCTCATGCAATAACATTAGAGTCCAAGAATGTTAAGATAGAAAGGATTTTTGTAACACATTGCATACTATTTTTCTCTTGATGGCTGGGAAAGGAAATTATTAATCTCTTTGTAGTCTTTGAAACCTTGTATTAATGTAATGCTTTATCTACTTGAACAGCTGATTATCTATTTGAATCCTTAGTACTTAGACTTTTTTTTTTAAAGGCACGGTATATCAAATACAGAATTAATCATTTGATTTTGGGGTGTCATGACCTAGATTATAGTGACTTCCAGAGTGTTACATTTATTACTTTTAACAAAGTATCCTTTTTAATAAAACATTTACTTAAAGTGAATTTCTAAATTTTCTGCGGGGATCAGATAAGGAAATTTCAAAGGAAATTATGTTTGTTATTAAGGGTTTGAAGTATCATTTGGAAAGGGAAACCCTTACTTATTTTATATTGTAGATCATTATCTAAATTAATTCTGAATAAACTTGAATTCAAAACATGAAGAAAAAATGGTACTTTCAGAGTCTAAAATTCTGTTTTCCTTTTTTATTATGATATTGGGTATTTGTAACTGTGTTGGAACTTTTCTAAAAAACTGAAGGTGCCAAGAGTGGTTAGTGTCAGGACAAGTTGATATGTGGCCAGGAACAGTGTGTCCCATATCTACCCGCAGAGCAAACCATCTAGGAAGTGTGTGTGGTATGTTAAAATGCAGAATCCAGAGGATTAGCCCTAGCACATCTGATTCAATAGGTCTGAGCCTTCGAATCTGTATTATAAAAGAGAATTCTCAATGATCCTGGTACATAGGTAGCATTGTTTTACAATCGTCTAAAATAATAACAATGCCATCTAAACATTAGCTAGGAAGAGAAAGTGCAAAGTGTTCTCTCTTTTCACACTCTTATTTTCTCAATCCATAGATCTGTGCTCCTTAACATCATTACCAAAATTGTGTTGAGTGAGACGTGGTGTGCTTTCAGGCAGTAAAGACTGGAGTCTCCTTCAGCAAAATCTGTGTTCTCCACTATTGACAAAGTAGAACCTGGAGCAGAGGACTTCTATTGTGACATCTCATTTTGTCCCTTTATGGTGAAGGAGTCCACCCAGAAAAGGATGAAACCACTAACTTGTGAGCAATAGCTGAAGAATGTCATGCCTCCTGTTTACATGGGGTAATATAATAGCTTCCCAATATGTCCCACCTTTACTGTCACATCTTCTCTTTCATTCATCACTAAGCAACAGCAATGATCTTGTACAATAGTTCATATCAACTCTAGCTTAAAAATCAAAAGAATGCCATTGGTTAGAATCATAGTTCAAAATCATTTCCGTATCCTTTACCGTATTCTTCAAAATTACCGTATACTTCTCTTCCCATTGTTAATTATGTTTTTACCTTTTTTCCTGGATTATAGTAAGACTTTTTGAAATTAACACCTGTTGTTTGTTTTTCCTTTTCTTTTTCAGCAATTATTTTATATTGATTTCTACTCTAACTTCTCAGGTCAAAAGTAAATTTTTCTAGAGAGGGCTTTCTTGACCATCCATCTGGCATTCTTTATCATTAACCTGTGTTCCCCCTCAAGGCACATTTTACAAATCATGATTTTCTTTTTCTGTAGCAGTGATTTTTTCTTTCTTATATATCTTCCCTTGCATAATGGAAGGTTCATGACAGTAAATATCAGCTTATCTGGTGAATACTGTACTATTGTGCCTACTGCAACATCTAGCCTCTCATGATTGCTCAATCAGCACTGTGGCTGAAATGAATAAATAGCATAGCTACACTGAGTGATTTCCTATAGTTTCTTCGTTTATTTTTACTCATTTAGTCTATCATATTTTGACCAGAACTCTTCCTTATTTTCTATTTTCTTTTCTTTTCCTTTTTTTTTGAGAGGTTTTTGCTATAGGGTGCGTGCGCTCACCAGACAGACAGAGAGAGAGACATAGAGACAGAAAGCGAGAAATCACCCCCCAGGGGGGATGGTCATTCCTCAATCCCTTCTCCTCCATTCTCCTCTTGGGATCTTGGGCACGCATGCACACACGCCCAGCGTGAATTTTGGGCGCGTGTGCGTGCGTGCCCAAGATCCCGAGAGGAGAATGGAGGAGAAGGGATTGCGGTGTGACCATCCCCCCTGGGGGGTGATTTCTCGCTTTCTGTCTCTATGTCTCTCTCTGTCTGTCTGGCGAGCGCACGCGCCCTACAGTGAAAATCTCTCCAAAAAAAAAAAAAAAGAGAAAAATGTAAGATATAGGGGCCAACAGGTGGTGTGTTGGTTAAAGTACTGCATTCCACATGGCTGACTCTGGTTTATGTTCCGGATCTGGTGGCTTGAAATCACTCCAGGCGCATATGTGTACATGCCCAGAATCTCAGTAGGAGAATGGAGA
Source organism: Tupaia belangeri chinensis (assembly GCF_000334495.1). NCBI lineage: Eukaryota > Metazoa > Chordata > Mammalia > Scandentia > Tupaiidae > Tupaia > Tupaia belangeri. Next base: position 1,843,222 of record NW_006159569.1, read on the forward strand.
AGGGATTGTGGTGTGGCCATCTCCCTCTGGGGGTGACTTCTCTCTACCTACCTCTCTCACCACTCTGTCTGATGAACACATGCACTCCATGAAAAAAAAAAAATTATGCTATAAAGATACACAGTGTCCTTGTCCAGAGAGTGTAGGTTAATATGATAATATAGTGACACTGATGTAAATGGTTTTTACATGTTTTTGAAAGATGTAACATAAATCACAGAAAGATTTAATGCCACATCTGGAATATTATTGAACAATAAAAAGGAACAGAGTCTTGATACACATAGCTTGGACGAATTTCAAGAATTTTATGCTGAATGAAAATAACTGGATTCCAAAGTATGTGTACAATATACTTAAATCTGTATAATTCTAAATATCATAAAATTATAGAAATTGAAAACAGATTGGTGGTTGTCAAAAGATAGCGGTCATTAATGGTTATGTCAGCCAGTATAATCATAAAATAGTAGCATGAGAGTGTTTTGAAATGAGAGAATCTCTCTCTCCATATGCATGTGTGTGTATGTGTGTGTGTGTGTGTGTGTGTGTGTCTGTGTGTGTGTATGTGCTTATTTATTTATTTGCTAGAGTGTATGTGAGCTTGTAACAGAGAGACAGAGAGAGCCAGAAAAGCACCTCCCAGTTGGGTGTGGCCACACTGCAATCTACTCTCTTACATTTCTCCATCCCTTCAGGATTTTGGGCATACACATTAAAGCACCTAGAGTGTTTTTCAGGTGGCCTGAGTCAGGATTTCAACTGTGTGATTGGACGTGTTGGATGCAGCTCACCTAATCATGAATCCATGATGTTGGCTCCTATTTCTGTATCTCGATTGTGGTGATAGTTATACAAATTTAAGAATGTGATAAAATGTCTAACAACTATATACACAGGCATGCAAAACTAAAAATAAAAAAGCAAATTAGTACACAAATCTGTGAGATCTCTGTTAGATCTCTGGTCTAGTTAATTGTTCTGCGCCATCAATGACTATTTCCTGTTTTGATAATCTATATTTATGTATGATGTTAGCATGGGATAAACTTAACACGAGTAAATAGAGCATCTCTGTAATGTGTTTTTCAGCCTCCTGTAGCTCTATAAGCACTTTAAAATAAAAAGCCAATGTGGTTAAGGCAGCTGGATCCCACCTGGTCAAAGGAGTGGTTCAAGTCCCACAGGTGGACACATGGGCTTGGAAAACGTGCTGAACACATGTGCAGGCATGTCCCAAATCCCAACAGGAGAGTGGAAAAGAAAAAAATTGTGCTTTGGTCATCCCCCATGAGTGGTGCTTTCTCACTTTTCCTCTCTCTCTCTGTTTCTGGTGAATGCACATGCCCTATAACAAAAACTACATAATAATAATATTAATAAACTAAATTTAAAAATAAATATATAAATAAAAGGTTTTTAAAAATACAACATATGTTCTCGGCATTATTGTCATTGCTGGAGATTTCAGAAGTGGAATAAATTAAATGGATTTCTTATCTTTGTGGAACTTACATTCTAACAGAATAAACATGGAAGAAAGGGCAATCCAGAAAGCAAATAATTATGTAATATTGTGTTGGAAAATGATTCCATGAAAGAAAAACAATGTAATGAATGAGCCCAAAGTTCTTTTTTCAGATGGAGTAGTCAGAGGAGTTAACTCTATAATGGTGACATTTGAAATATAAAATATTTGGATTTTCAGAAGGGAAAAATGTTTTCAGATAATTTATCTATTTATATAAAACTAACTGGACATGCTCCTATTGCTGGAAAGAAAATGATGTACACAGGTGGAAAGAGAAGTAGTTCTGTGGGTGGTTATTAAAGATTTTTGCTGAGGTTGGCAGGTGGCATAGTGGTTAAGGGCACAGGACTCCCACATGTCCAACTGTGGTTCAAATCCTGGATCTAATGGCTTGCTTTCTCACTCTCCCCCAACACACTCTGTCCCTCTCTGGCCAAATTTTTAAAGATAAATTAATAAATAAATAAAATTAAGTATAATTATTCTTAAAAGAAAAAAACTAAAAAAATTTTGTGTTTAGAGAAAGTAATAAAAATAGAGTATTATAATCAGTCAATATACTACACAAAAGTAGTATGTAATTAGTTAATAATTTAATTATTATAGCCACATTTTCATTAGTCATTTGACACAATTTAGATAGAAAATTCCTTATCTGAGTTGATTTTCACAAGCACCCTGAAAACTATACTCTATTTTACAAGAGGCTATATTTGACAGATGAGGAAACTGAGGCTTACAGAGGTAAAATAAATTGCCCAAACACACAGATTCTATACTAAAAGAGAGAATTAAACCCAGTACTATTAGGTTCCAAGGGATGCTTATAATCAGTATTTCCCAGAAAAGATGGAAGAAAGGGCAACCCAAAAAGAGACACCTGGACATGTGAAGACATCTGGCAGACCAGAAGAGAAAGCAGCTTCCTCCTGTTCATCTAAGCTATGCTGAGGCTCCCAGTACAGCAGTAAGATCATTGTAGACTGGGGTAGGCAATTTACAGTAGCTATATTACTAACATAGTTCTTTTCAAAATCCTAATAGGTAGGTATTAGTACCATTTCACTGATGAAAAAGTTAGGACTAAATGGAGAAATCCACTTAACCAACATATTTCTGGTAAGGAAAGAACTGGAAATTACCAGAATCAATGCCACCTGCTCCACTGATGTTAGATCCTGCTAACATTATTTGGTCCTGGTATTCTTTTTCCTGCTAAATTTCATCAACTACCTTTATCAACATTAAGTATCTACTTACAGATCAGAGTTGCCACAGGGGATATTATTATTTACCATCAGGAATATATTAATCCTAATATCTAGCATTCCATGATTCTTCATTCTGTAAAATAAATTAGGATCTCCTCTACAGGCATTTTTGTCCTTTCTTTCCTCTGGCTAGTAGGTAGCAGCTATACTGCGAGTAGGCCTCAAAGCAGACATCATAAACAGCACAAGGTTTAGTCCTTTCTGTGTCCTTGAAGAGCATTAGAATGTAACATGGAGGCTTTTAGTTAATTCTACAGAAAAGAAAATTTAAAATAACTCATTGTAGTAGATAATTCAACATAGCAGAGAAAAGTACAAGCCATGTAATTAGACCAAACTAGACTTTTTTTTCTGTTCTCCATGACCATGACCAAATAATTTAACCACACTACGACTCAATTTCCTCATGTGAAAGATTGCTAAAATAATGCATACAAAAAAGTTTTTGAATTTGGATTCTAACCAATGGGACTCCTTTGATTTTTAAGCTAGAGTTGACATGAACCATTTACAAGATCAGTGCAGTTGCTTAGTGATGAATGAAGGAGAAGATGTGACAGTAAATTGGGACATATTAGGAAGCTATTGCATCACCCCATGTAAACAGGAGGGCATGACAAACTTCAGCTATTGTTCATAGGTTAGTGGTTTCATCCTATTTCTGGGTGGACTACTTCATCATAAAGGGACAAAACGAGATGTCACAATAGAATTTTCCTGCTCTAGAGGACTATCTAAATAAATTTAGCTAATTTATAGAATTAACTAAAAGCATCCATATTAAATTCTAATCCTCTACGGGAACACAGAAACAACAAAGTCTTGTGTTGTTTATCATGTCTGCTTTGGTGCCTACCCACAGTATAGCAGCTACCACTAGCCAGAGTAAAGAAAGAAAAATAATCACACTGCATTTTTCCAGAGGTTTAGTGATAGATCTCATACAAAGTTCTAAGCAGTGTTCTACAGATTACAGCAAACGAATATTTATACTCTTGATCTTCCATTTTATAAGTAGAAATGACTAAAACAGAACATGAGATTTGCTCATGCAATAACATTAGAGTCCAAGAATGTTAAGATAGAAAGGATTTTTGTAACACATTGCATACTATTTTTCTCTTGATGGCTGGGAAAGGAAATTATTAATCTCTTTGTAGTCTTTGAAACCTTGTATTAATGTAATGCTTTATCTACTTGAACAGCTGATTATCTATTTGAATCCTTAGTACTTAGACTTTTTTTTTTAAAGGCACGGTATATCAAATACAGAATTAATCATTTGATTTTGGGGTGTCATGACCTAGATTATAGTGACTTCCAGAGTGTTACATTTATTACTTTTAACAAAGTATCCTTTTTAATAAAACATTTACTTAAAGTGAATTTCTAAATTTTCTGCGGGGATCAGATAAGGAAATTTCAAAGGAAATTATGTTTGTTATTAAGGGTTTGAAGTATCATTTGGAAAGGGAAACCCTTACTTATTTTATATTGTAGATCATTATCTAAATTAATTCTGAATAAACTTGAATTCAAAACATGAAGAAAAAATGGTACTTTCAGAGTCTAAAATTCTGTTTTCCTTTTTTATTATGATATTGGGTATTTGTAACTGTGTTGGAACTTTTCTAAAAAACTGAAGGTGCCAAGAGTGGTTAGTGTCAGGACAAGTTGATATGTGGCCAGGAACAGTGTGTCCCATATCTACCCGCAGAGCAAACCATCTAGGAAGTGTGTGTGGTATGTTAAAATGCAGAATCCAGAGGATTAGCCCTAGCACATCTGATTCAATAGGTCTGAGCCTTCGAATCTGTATTATAAAAGAGAATTCTCAATGATCCTGGTACATAGGTAGCATTGTTTTACAATCGTCTAAAATAATAACAATGCCATCTAAACATTAGCTAGGAAGAGAAAGTGCAAAGTGTTCTCTCTTTTCACACTCTTATTTTCTCAATCCATAGATCTGTGCTCCTTAACATCATTACCAAAATTGTGTTGAGTGAGACGTGGTGTGCTTTCAGGCAGTAAAGACTGGAGTCTCCTTCAGCAAAATCTGTGTTCTCCACTATTGACAAAGTAGAACCTGGAGCAGAGGACTTCTATTGTGACATCTCATTTTGTCCCTTTATGGTGAAGGAGTCCACCCAGAAAAGGATGAAACCACTAACTTGTGAGCAATAGCTGAAGAATGTCATGCCTCCTGTTTACATGGGGTAATATAATAGCTTCCCAATATGTCCCACCTTTACTGTCACATCTTCTCTTTCATTCATCACTAAGCAACAGCAATGATCTTGTACAATAGTTCATATCAACTCTAGCTTAAAAATCAAAAGAATGCCATTGGTTAGAATCATAGTTCAAAATCATTTCCGTATCCTTTACCGTATTCTTCAAAATTACCGTATACTTCTCTTCCCATTGTTAATTATGTTTTTACCTTTTTTCCTGGATTATAGTAAGACTTTTTGAAATTAACACCTGTTGTTTGTTTTTCCTTTTCTTTTTCAGCAATTATTTTATATTGATTTCTACTCTAACTTCTCAGGTCAAAAGTAAATTTTTCTAGAGAGGGCTTTCTTGACCATCCATCTGGCATTCTTTATCATTAACCTGTGTTCCCCCTCAAGGCACATTTTACAAATCATGATTTTCTTTTTCTGTAGCAGTGATTTTTTCTTTCTTATATATCTTCCCTTGCATAATGGAAGGTTCATGACAGTAAATATCAGCTTATCTGGTGAATACTGTACTATTGTGCCTACTGCAACATCTAGCCTCTCATGATTGCTCAATCAGCACTGTGGCTGAAATGAATAAATAGCATAGCTACACTGAGTGATTTCCTATAGTTTCTTCGTTTATTTTTACTCATTTAGTCTATCATATTTTGACCAGAACTCTTCCTTATTTTCTATTTTCTTTTCTTTTCCTTTTTTTTTGAGAGGTTTTTGCTATAGGGTGCGTGCGCTCACCAGACAGACAGAGAGAGAGACATAGAGACAGAAAGCGAGAAATCACCCCCCAGGGGGGATGGTCATTCCTCAATCCCTTCTCCTCCATTCTCCTCTTGGGATCTTGGGCACGCATGCACACACGCCCAGCGTGAATTTTAAGCCACCGGGTCTGGGACGCGAACCACGGTCAACTACGTGGGAGTCCGGCGACATAGCCATTACGCTAACTGCTGGTTCCCATTATTTTCTATTTTCAACCTTTTTATTTCTTGGTTGAAATATCTTTTTCACTTTCTCTACAAATATTGCTTATTTCTACAGATGTGAGCTTTTACCTGTCTTCTGCTAAGATCATGTTCAGTCTTCTAACTTACTTCCTTTCCCATTCATTTGTTTTGGGTTGTAGCTTTATAATAGAGCATCTCCTTAAAAGTCTATGATATTTAAATTGTTGTTCATATTTTAAAACCTCTAACTGCATTTTGCAAAGCTCTGGTTCAAGGGATTCTACTTGTCCAGTCATAACCCATAGGAGAGCAAAAGGAGAAAACTAAAATACTTTCCTTGGAAGCATTTGATTTTCTCCCACTCCCCATACATAACAGTGTTCCTATTCATTATAGATAGTGTGTGTGAGCACAACAGAGAAACAGATACAGAGAGCAAGAGAGGAAGAGAGAAGGATCCTCCACAGGGCTCAGTCACACTTGGATACCATTTCTTCCAGTCCCACAGCCCATGAGGATCCTGAACACATGTGAACATACCTGGCATATTTTAATGACAGCAGAGTCAGGGACCTAAATAATGGTTAGCCTGTGGTTTCCAGTTCTGCAGTGCAGCATGCTACTGACTATACTACCAAGGTTGGGGCAGCACTCAGTTCTTAAAATTTAAAGAAAAAAATATGTCTTCCAAACTGCCAAAATGGGCTCTATAAATTTGGCTTCCAGAATTCTGAGAGCCAAATAGTAGGGGAAAAAATATCCACATAAGATAACTTCCAAACCTCAGTTAACAGAAGTACATTTAAGCACAACTTCCACTTACAGTTATGTCTCTTCCAAATATTCTGTGCCTGCCACAATGTCATCAAGACTGTCTCTGACTATATTACCTGGGAAGAACAGTGGTCTCCACAGTTTATGGAAGGACAGTGGCTGTTTTTTCATAAATTATCCTTCAGTCATCATAAACTGGCCATGAGTTTGCTGAGATAATTCTGGGTGAATCTGCATTTTTTTCTTGTAATACTATATTTTGATTCTCAATCTCCTGTTAAGAAAATGAATAATATAACCCCTATAAATTTTCTTAATATGTACTGTCTCTTCCCATGTACAAATATCTTTTCTCATTCTTTAATACCCCGGATTTTTAATTTTTTAAAAAATTATTTATTCATTTTATTTATCCATTCATTTTATTTTAATTTGTCCAGAGAGAGAGAGAAAGAGAAAGAGGGAAAGTGAGAAAGCAAGCCACCAGGTCTAGGACTCGAACCATGGTTGGAAATGTGGGAGTGTCCAGCACCTTAATCACCACACCATCTGCTGGTCCCAGATTTTTAATTTTTAAAAAAAGGACCATGTAATCAACTATCATTTTGTAGATGTTTGGGTGATGAATGCACATATTTAATAAAATGTGTTAAGCCTCTTTTTTCTATTCTGATAATAAAATTAAATTGGACATGCATTAATGCACCATAAGTTTGCATTCTATGTTAAACACAAGCTCTATTTCAGGTGAACTTCATGTTGCATCTTATAATTTCTAAATATTGAATTGCAATCAAACAAAGGGTCATTTCTGTTCAGAGATTTATAGTTTAACAGATGCCCCAACTATTATATCCCTCTAGTTTCTACTCTGTATTAATTAAAAGTCTCATTTCTTCTGTCCTTGGCCATAGACCGCTGATCTGAACAATTATTCTGGGCAGAGTCTGCTGCTAGCACCAGCTCAGGTGAGCAATAAAATAGAAATATACTGCAGTTAATTTTGAAACTTGTCAATGCCTTCATATGTAAAATATATATAATATTTTTCTATTTTACTTTATTACAAAAATAAAGAAAACAACATCTTCCATAAGACATCTTTGCATTCCACACTGAGGTAAAACATTTGTCTCATGTCACCATCAAAACACTTCAAAGAAATTAGCATTATATCTGATTTATTCTTGGATCTATTTGATAGATAAAAAAGTGAGGCTTAGAAAAATTAAGGACTTGATTAAGTATGCATGTAGTTGTGATAGTAATAACAATTAAACTGCCCTAATGTTTAAAATAAGTAAATCACAGTAATAATTGTTTTTACTTAAAAGCACAGTTAATCTCCATAAAACTCTTTAATAATAGGTAGAATTATACTAAACAAGTGAGAAAACTCTAATTTGAGGAATTAAAAAACAAGAAACCTTAGGCCGGCAGGTGGCATAGTGGTTAAAGGCACTGGACTTCCACATAGCCAAACATGGTTCGAGTCCCAAACCTGGCAGCTTGTTTTTGCACTTTTCCTCTCTCTCTCTCTCTTCCTTTGTCTCTCTCTGGTTAAGTTGAAAGAAAGGAAGGAAGGAAGGAAGAAAAAAAGAGATAAAGAAAGAGAGAGAAAGAAAGAAAAAAAGTAATTCTTAAAAAAAAAAAAAAGAAAAGAAACCCTATACAAAGTAGTGGAGATTGGGGCCAGCAAGTGGTGTGGCCTATAGCAAATTAAATAATAATAATAACAACAACAATAAATAAAATTAAATAATGCTGAAAAATTAATTTAGAGGGTATGAGATGAGAAAAGTCTGATTCTATAATGTTTTTACCATCACAGCTTGTTACAGCATATGCCTGTCCATTATATGGACTTTCATAAATTATAAATTAATGTGACTTTGAATTTGAAGAAGTGATTGAAACTTATATATTTCTTAGACAATCTGGATTCTCGAATCTGTTCTCCCTTTCAGTGTTAAATCCAGGATCAAATCTGAGCCAAGGACATAGACTACGGAAGAGACAAATGACTATCTAGGATTTTATCTGGCAGAAGACACTTCAATAGATGTCCTTTTTCCCCAGCTGTGCTTCACACTTTTAGTATCATTCAAGAATATTCATTCAGTGTTGACACCATTCACAATTGTGCAAATGACATTATCAGACTGTCAGGCAAATTGAAGCAATTATCTCGTGAGTCTTAAGTAATGCACACATTGACATATATTTGCGTTTTGATAACAAGGGATGATCTGTCAGCTAAAAAGCAGCTCTATCATTGAAACACTTCTTAGATATTTATTACATTTCCAGGCAAATGACAACTTTGGCAATAAACAGTGATATTCTTTCACTTAAGGTGAGTTTTAGGATTAGAGAGCTGAGTTAGCACTGGCAGCTTGGCATATATTAGCATATGAAAACACTCAGCCTTGCATCTCTTGGGAAAAGTGGTAATTAATCATAGACAAACAAATTGTAATTCTTATTATGCATAATAGTGAAGAAATAATATCTTAGCTTCACACAGGCAAGGTTTCAATGTGGGATGAGAAGCTAAGAACTGCACAGTGGGAAGTCTTGTAAGAGTGTCTGAACATAAAGATCACTGTATGATGCATTTCTCAGGCACAGAGAACAGAGTAAAACAAACCATAATGGGATAAATAATCGTAATTAACAGCCTGAGTAAGATTCTTTTCTACTACTGAGAAGAGTGGTCCATTAACGTCCATTTATTTTAATTTATGTTTAAAAAGAAAAAAAAGTAGTCAAGTTCAAGGACAAATAAAGGCCAGGACTGTAAACTTCTGGTGTATAAAATGAGACAATCAAGCAACTTACTTTAGGTATGTCGACAATCTGCAATGTAATAATCATTAATGTAATTTATTTCTAAGCACGAATATGTATGACCTAGGCCCAGAGTTTAGCCAAAACATGTCTTTCTTGAGATGATCAGTTACAGGGGTTTCTTTTCTTTGGTTTCAAGAGCAAGAAACAAAGTTTGGAATTTAGTTAAGATCTCTTCCATTGGCCTGGCCCTAAAAGGCAGGACATGTGGGGGTGGGGAGGCAAGAGAGTGCCTTGCAGGTTAATAGGAGGGTTTTAGGTGGATTTTAGAATTTTTAGGTGGGTGATTGGAAAAGGAAGGTTTGCCAAGATCAAAAAAAGAATGTACTTTAACAGAGATGGGAGGTTTAATACACATCACAATGATACTATGTCAGGGACAGAATGTACGAAGAGTCTTCTTATCAGTGTGTCAAAATGGTCTGTTAATGTTTGTGGGCATGACTTTCTCTAGGCCTCCTGAAAAGGATTTTGAAAATAGGAAAAAGCAGTCAGACTTCTGTCCTCAGGTATCACAAATCTGGTTCCTACCACTATCCTCTCCCATGTCTGCTTGCCATTCACTGGCTGGTACGCACAGGGAAAGCAGGCAGCAGGCATCACTGAAGACACCCTTTAAGGTGACTCAGTATTGTCACAAAGCACCCACTCAGTAT